>NW_027202692.1:0-173093 GCF_024711535.1 Dipodomys merriami
CTAGATACTGCAAGTAGAATGATTTGGTATCTTATGTCAAAAGGTTCATATTTGTGGAAACAAATACCAGCAGTAGTAACCTTTTTACTAGTCCTTGAACTCTGGGCCTGGGCCTGAGCATGGTTATGCTGGTAGCTTTAAAGTGAGCTTTTATGATTATTATTTATTGGATCACTGGCCACGAAGGAAATTACTTGGTCATAAGGGAGATCTATGTTTAGTCTTTTGAGGAATCTCCATACTGCATTCCAGTGGTTGAACAAGTTTAATTTCCCACCAACAGTATACTAGAGTTCCCAGTTGGCTACATCCATGCCAGTAATTCCTATTGTTAGCTTTCTTAATAATGGCTATTCTAACTGGAGTGAGGTAGAATCTGTCTTCTTTATTTGAAGATTTTTAGGCACCTTCTACATACCAGTAATTAATGAATCTATGAACCCTCTGAGTTTGCATTCCTTTGTCTTAATATAATTTTCCAAGCCTTCCATTTTCCTGAAGACTGGTGAAAAATCATCCTTTCAGTTGGGTAAATTGAATTCCATTATGTGTGTGTGTCTACGTGTGTGTGTAAGATGACTATAGGCCTATGAGTTCATTTTTGTTTTTCTTTTTCTTTTTTTTTTATTGTGAAAATACTGTACAGAGGGGTTACAATTACATGGGCAAGATAATGAGTACATTTCTTATCAAGCATTGTAGCCTACTCCTTTGTTTCCCCTTCCCATCCCTTCCCATCCTCCTTCCCACCCCTCACCAATCGTCCTCCCCTCTCCCCCCTACCAATCCTCCTCCCCCCTCCACGCCCACCAAAGTTGTAAAGTCCGTTTTCAACATAACAACTTGTATATCTCATTGTTGCAATGGGCCCGCCTGTATCCCTATTGAAATGATTTGTTTTTTCCCTTCCCCTCCAAAAATTATACCAACATCAAATACAGGGAAAGCAGGTGTTAGAGCATGGGGGAGGGACACATAAAGCAACAAAAAATAATCTTATAAATGTGTTAAAAACAAACCCATGAAAGAAAAAAAACATTTAAATACTTATCTTGGGGTTCATTCCCCTAACATCAACTTATCTGAGCTTTTCTGCTTGACTCAGACATATACTAGTTATTGCAAATAAGGGAAACTATGGGACCTATGTTTTGGGGGCCTGGCTTACTTCACTTAATATAATTTTTCCAAGTCCTTCCATTTCCTCACAAATGGGGCAATGTCATTCTTTCTGATGGAGGCCTAGAAATCCATTGTGTACATATACCACATTTTCTTGATCCATTCATCTACTGAGGGGCATCTGGGTTGGTTCCATGTCTTAGATATAGTAAATAATGCTGTCAATGAGTTCATTTCTAAGCCTTCTATTTCATCTGTAATTTTGTAATTCCATATTATATTGGATTGCTTTCTCTACTGCATTGAAGAATATTGTTGGTATTTTGATGGGTATTGCATTGTCAATTGTTTGGGGGCAGTATTGCAGTTTTCACAATGTTAATTCTTCCAACCAGGAGCATTGAAAGACTTTCATTTCCTCGAATCTCCTTCAATTTTCCTTTTTAGATTTGTAAAGTTTTCACAGTAGAAATCCTTCATATTTTTAGTTTAATTAATTCCTAGTTTTGTTGATGTTATTTTGTTTCGTTAATATGATACGATTTTGAGACTAATACAAATGAGGTAGTTTTTTAGATTTCAACCTGGATCTTCCTATTATTGTTAACACAGAAAAACTACTGAGTCTTATGGGTTTTATACCATCCTATATTGCTGAAGCTTAGCATCACATTTGAGGGAGGAACCTATAGGGTCCTTTAAGTACAGGATCATTCCATCTGCAAAAAGGGATAGTTTTACTTCTTTCCTATTTGGATCCCTTTTATGTTTTTCTCTTGTCTATTGCTCTTGCTAGAAAGTCCATTACCATAGTGAAGAGTAGTAGAGAGAGTAGACATCCTTGTCTCATTCATGATTTTAATATCTTCATGCTTCCACCGTTAGGTACATGCTAATTATCTCTTTGCCATAAACATATTCTGTAATATTTTGAGAAAAGTTCCATGCATTTCTAGCTTCTCAGACCTTTTAATATTAAAGGGGTATTGGAGCTTGTTAAAAGCTATTTCTAGGGGCTGGGAAGGTGGCTCAGTGGTAGACCGCTTGCCTTGCATGCATGAGACCCTGGGTTCGATTCCTCAGCACCACATAAGCAAAAAGAAAAAAGCTGGAAGTGGTGCACTGTGGCTGAAGTGCTACAGTGCTAGCCTTGAGCTGAAAAGCTGAGGAACAGCGCCCAGGCCCAGAGATCAGGCCCCATGACTAGACCCCCCCTACACACAAGAAAAAGCTATTTCTAAATCCATATCAACGATCATGTGGTTCTTGTCCCTGCTTCTGCTTATGGTTTGTATTATGTTTATTGACAAGTATATTGAATCCAATTTTATCCTAGGATGTATCCTGTTTGGTCATAACATATTATTTTTTGTTAGTTGTTGAAATTGGTTGGCAAGAATTTTATTGAGAAGTTGTTCTTCAATGCTTATCAAAGATTTGGGTTCATAGTTCTCTTTCTTTGGTGAGTCCCTATGTGATTTGGGGAAGACTCTAATTCTAACTTCAGAGAATGTGTTTGATAATTCCATTTCCCTTTCCATTCCATTGAAGATTTAGATGAGTATTGTAAGTTCTTCTAAGGCCTTAATATCTTGACAAATATATATTTTTTTACTTTGTTCTGTACTGCTTTGGGCTTGTCCTGTTTTCAAGGACTTGAGGTTTATAATTATAATATTGCTTTGAGATTGCCCCAATTGCTTGATATAGGCACTCAGAGCTCTGAATTTTCCTCTACGTACTGAATTTACTGTGTCCCAGAGGAGCTGGTAGTTTGTGTGTTCATTTTTGTTAAATTCCAGAAACTTTCAGATATCCCTTCTAATCTCTTCCGTGTCCCACTGGTCATTCAGCAATGTGTTGTTCATTCTTGATGAGTTTGAGAATTATTTTTTGCTTTAGCTGTTCAATTCTAAAGTTATTCTGTTGTGGTCTGACGAGATATGGGAAGTCAATTTATTTTTCTTTCAATTTGGACAGAATTTCTGTGTGACATAGGATATGTTCTATTTTGGAGAATCTTCCACAAGCTGCTGTGAAGAATGTATATTCTGAAGCTGAATGTATATTCTGTAGATGTCTGTTAGGGCTAGGTGATCAATATAGTTATTTGGGTGTGCAGTTTCTTGGTTGAGTTTTTCGTGGATGGTGTATCCAGTGATGACAATGATGTGTTGAGATGTGTTTTTTGGTTATGTAGTATTTGGTTGATGAATTGGGGTGCTCCAGGATTCAAGGCATTGATATTTAGACTTGTTATATCCTCCTAATGGAGAGTTGCTTTATTAATATGTAATGTCTCTTCAAACTAATTTAATTTGAATTCTATTTTATCTTATGTTAATAATTCTACTGTGGCCTGTTTATCATGTCCATTTGCTTGAAAATTTTCATTCCAGCCTTTCAGTTTGAGTATATGTTTGTTTTTGTCAATAAAATTTGTCTCTTGTAGCTGGGCGCTGGTGGCTCACGCCTGTAATCCTAGCTACTCAGGAGGCTGAGATCTGAGGATCGCGGTTCAAAGCCAACCCGGGCAGGAAAGACCGCGAGACTCCTATCTCCAATAAACCACCAGAAAACCGGAAGTGGCGCTGTAGCTCAAGTGGTAGAGCGCTCGCCTTGAGCTGAAGAGCTGAGGGACAGCGCCCAGGCCCAGAGTTCAAGCCCCACGACCGACCAAAAAAAAAAAAAAAAAAAATTTGTCTCTTGTAGATAGTAGATGAATTCATCTTGTTTTTTGATACTAATTATGTGTTGTAATTGGAAATTCAGTTTATTAATATTGAGAGTTAAGACTTTGAAATATCTGATAATTTCTGCTATGTTATACACCTGCTTTTAGGATCTGTGCCTCAACTTCTTTTAATATATTTACCTTGTTCTCTGGTAGGGAGCATTTTATATAACCATTTCCTGTTCTTCTTGATCTTCTCTATGTAGGATATATTTCATTAACTTCCATCCTGCTCATTTGGGGGAGATAAAATGTTTCAAGTTTTCTTTGTCATGAAATATTTTTATATATCCTTTAAAGATAAAGGAGAGTTTGGCTTGGTACCATATTTACGGGTGGCAGTGTTTTGCCTTTAATATTTGTCATATTAAATGCCAGCCTCTCCTATTTCCATATCAGCTAAGAAATCTGTATTTATTCTGACTGTATATCCTTTATAAATAATCTTTCTCTATGACAGCTTTAAGAATCCTTTCCCTGATCTTAATGATCCTCTAATGGATTATGATGTGTTGGTGGGTTGTTCTGTTCTGGTGTTATATGTGGTGTTCTAAAGGCTTCTCTTCTCTTAATGAGCCTATCTCTTTGGATGTTTGGAATCATCTTTGCTAAAATTCTGTAATATGTTTCCCATCATTTAGTTCCCTGCTCTTCTCCTTGTTGATACCTATCTCTCCCAAATTTGATCTTCCCACAAGATCGTTTCTTATTTCTTGGATTTGTTCTAAATGATTATCTATTCTTTCCTATTAGACCTATTCTTTCTTTCACCCCTGAAATTATCTTCTATGTCATGCATTTGCTGTGGAGATTTTCTACTTTGTTTTTTACTTTCCTGTCTTCTAATTGGTCATTTTTAGGGCTTCTATCTCTTTATTAGAGCTTTGTTTTATGTCTTGTATGGACTTTCTTTAAATCTTTTCTTTGGGTGGGGGGGTGCGAGGGTTTTCTTATTAGCTGTGTCTTCATTCCTATAGTTTAACTAGACATCATGTTTTTTTTTTTTTTTTTTTTTTTTTTTTTGCTTAGACCCTCTTACTTCTGAGAATGTATCTTTCTGTTTATAGTCTCCATGAATTATTTTGCTAATCTTTGGCTGGTCTCATCTGGTTCACAAATTTCCTTCCATAGGTTTTGTGTCTTTTCATTAATCACATTTTTCAGTAGTATTTGTAATGTATTTTGAAAACTATCTTCTAGGTCCTTGATTGTCTGTTCTAATGTCTGGTTATTTTTTGTATGAATTATACTATGTTGACATCACTTTTCTTGTATTTTTCTGATATGTTCTGTCCCTTTGGAGGATTTCGTGGCTTTCATTTGGAGGAATCTATGATCATAATCGGTGACTCTCTATGTTCTTGCTTGATTTTCCAGGTGATGGTTTGATCTTCCCTTGTGATTTGTTTTTCGGGAATAAGGTTTTTATTTATTTGTTTGTTTGTTTTTTGAGATTTTTTTCTTTTCTGTGAAAAAACCATACAGATGGGTTACTATTACATGGGCAAGGTAATGAGGGCATTTCTTATCAAGCATTGTTGCCTCCTCCTTTGTTTCCCCTTGACATCCATTCCCATCTCCCCACCACCACCACCACAACTCCCCGCTCCAAAATTGTAAAATTTGTTTTCAAAAAAAACATCTTGTATATCTCATTGTTGCAATGGTTCCATCTGTATTCCTATTTATACAATTTGAATTTTCCATCCTCTCCACAAATTATACCAACATCAAATACAGTGAAAACAGGGGTTATATTGTGGGGAAGGGACATACAAAGCAATAAAGAAATACTTTATAAATATGTTAGACACAATAGCAAGAAAGAAAAAAAAATGGAGTCCTAAACTTGGGTTTCATTTTGCCTAAAATCAATTTATGTAACCATTTATGCTTATCTCAGACATATACTAGTTATTGCAAGTAAAGGAAACCATGGGACCTATGTTTTTTGGGCCTGGCTTACTTCACTTAATATAATTTTTTCCAAGTCTTTCCATTTCCTAACAAATGCGGCAATGTCATTTTTCTGATGGAGGAATAGAATTCCTTTGTGTAAATACATCACATTTTCTTGATTCATTCATCTACTGAGGGGACTCTGGGTTGGTACCATAACTTAGCTATGGTAAATTATGCTACAATAAACATAGTTGTGCTGGTAGCTTTAGTATAATCTTGCTTGTGATCATTTGGGTAAATGACCAAAAGTAGCATTGCTGAGTCATAGGGTAGCTCTATGTGTAGTCTTTTGAGGAACTTACATACTACTTTCCAAAGTGGTTGTAAAAGTTTACACTCCCACCAACTATGCAGTAGGCTTTCCTTCTGTCCACATCCCCTCCAACATCTGTTGTTATTAGAGTTCTTTACCATAGCCATTCTAACTGGGGTGAAGTAGTATCTGAATATTCTTTTGATTTGCATTACTTTTATGGCTAGGAAGGTTGAGCATTTCTTCATGTGCTTATTGGCGATCCTTCTTTCCTCTTCAGATAAGTTTCTCCTTATGAATTTAGTCTACTTATTTATTGGGGGATTTAACTTTTTTGAGTTCCAGGTATATTTCAGATGTGAGACCCTTGTATGTTGTACGGCTAGTGAAGATCTTCTCCCAATCCGTGGGCTTTCTATTGATCTTGCCTAGTTATGCCCTTTGCCATGCAGAAGCTCTACAAGTCCATGCAATCCCATTTGTCCAACCTTTCTTTGATTTGTTGTGTTTCTGAGTCTCTTTTAAGAAAATTTTGGCCTGTTCAAAGGAGACTTGGGGTTTCTCCTATTCTATCCTGTAATTTTTTTTCAGAGTGTCTGCTTTAACTCCAAGGTCTTTGATCCATTTGGAGTTGATTCTGGGGCAAGGTGATATGTAAGGGTCCAGCTTTACTTTTCTACAAGTGAATAACCAATTTTGCCAGCACCATTTACTGAAGAGGTTGTCTTTCTTCCATTCTATATTTTTGGCTCCCTTATCGAAGATTAGATGGCTATAGGTCTGTGGGTTAATTTCTGGATTTTCTATCCTATTCCATTGGTCCTGAGGTCTGTTCTTGTGCCAGTACCAAGCTGTTTTGATTACTATGGCTTTATAGTAGAGTTTGAAATTTGGTATTGATATTCCTCCAGTAATGTTCTTTCTGGGAAGGATCGTTTTTGCTCTTTGGGGTCTTTTTTTGTTCCATATGTTTGGATTGCATCTTCTATTTCCTTGAAGAATGAGTTTGGAATATTGATAGCTATCACATTAAGTTGTAGATAGACTTGGGAAGTATTGCCATTTTCACGTTGTTGATCCTTCCAATCCAGGAGCATGGGAGGTTTTTCCACTTTCTAAGTTGTTTTGATTTCCTTTTTCAGGTTTTTAAAGTTTTCAACATAGAGGTCCCTCACTTCTTTGGTTAAGTTAATTCCTAGGCATTTTATTTTTGTGGGGTATTATGAATGGATTTGTGTTCCTGATTTCAGCCATGCTTTTCTCATTTTTGGCATACAAAAAAGCCATTGATTTTTGAGGGTTAATTTTATACCCTGCTAATTTGCCAAAATTTTGATTCATCATGAGTAATTTGGGAGTAAAGTGCATGAGGTTTTTAAATACAAGATCATGTCATCTGTAAAGAGGGAGAGTTTTACTTCATCTTTCCTTATTTGGATCCCTTTTATATTTCCATCTAATCTTATTGCTGTAGCTAGGCAATCTAATACTAAATTGATGAGAAGTGGAGAGAGTGGACATGCTTGTCTCATTCCTGAGTTGAGGAAATGTCTTTCGTTTTTAAGTATATTAAGTATATTTAGTTTTTAAGTATATTAAGTATAATGCTGGCTCTAGGTTTATCATATACAGCCTTTATTGTATTGAGGAATGTTACCTGGATTCATAGTTTTTCCAGAATCTTCATTATAAAGGGGTTTTGGATCATGTCAAATGCTTTTTATACATCTATTGAGATAACCATATGGTTCTTATCCTTGCTCTTGTTCATGTGATGAATTCTATTAATTGATTTGTGAATAGTGAACCAGATTTGCATCCCTGAAATGAATCCTGTTTGATCGTGGTGTTTGATTTTTTGGATGACTTGTTAAAGTCGATTGGCCAAAATTTTGTTGAGAAGTTTTGCATCAATGTTCATCAAAGAAATGGGTTTATAGTTTTCTTTCTTTGATGAATCCCTTCCTGGTTTCAGGATGAGATTTATGATGGCTTCATAGAATAAGTTTGGTAGTGAACGTTCCCTTTCAATTTCATTGAAGTGTTGATGGAGTATTGGTGTGAGCTGTGCTTTGAAGGCGTTGTAGAATTGTGCTGTAAAACCATCTGGTCCTGGGACTGGGAAGGTGGCTCAGTGTTAGAGCATTTGCCTTGCATGCCAGAGGCCCTGGGTTCGATTCCTCAGCACCACATAAGCAAAAAGGAAAAATCCTGATGTGGCGCCATGGCTCAAGTGGTAGAGCGCTAGCCTTGAGCTGAAGAGCTGAGGGATAGCACCCAGGCCCAGAGTTCAGGCCCCACTACCAGACTCCCCCCACAAAAAAACCATCTGGTCCTGGGCTTTTGTTAGATGGGAGGTCTCTAATTTCTCTTTCTATTTCAATACTTGATATGGGCCTGTTCAAATGGTGTAATTCATCTTGGTTTAGTTTTGTCATATTGATATTTGCTAGGAAAATGTCCCTTTCTGCCATATTCTCAAACTTATTAGCATAAAAGTTTGAGGAGTATTCAATTTAATGTTCTAAATCTTGGTTGTTTTTGTTGTGGTGTTTCCATTCTCATGCTTGATTTTACTTATTTGCATGTGTTCTCTTCTTTTTCTGATAACATTTGCTAAGGGTCTGTCAAATTTGTTAATTTTTATAAGAACCAGATCTTTGTTTTGTTGATTCTTTCAATGATTTTTTGGATGCTAATTCCTTTAATTCTGATTTAGTTTTAATTATTTCTTTCTGTCTACTGCATTGAGGTATATCTTGCTGCTTCTTTTCAAGGAGGTATAGATGTGTCATTAAATTGTTGTTTTCAGATCTCTCCAGTTTGTTGATGCAGGAACTCAGGGCTATGAACTTGCCTCTAAGTTCTGCCTTTGCTCGGTACCAGAGGAGCTGTTTATATGTGTGTTCATCTTTGTTGAATATCATGAACATTTGAATTTCATTTCTAATCTCTTCCATGACCCAGGGATGATTCAACAGTGTGTTGTTCAGCTTCCATGTGTTACCGGACTTTCTTTGGTGGCTTTTGGTGTTGAGTTCTAATTTTATTCCCTTGTGGTCAGAGAGAATGCAAGGTATAACTTCAGTGTTTCTGAATTTGGACAAGTTTGCTTTGTGACCTAAAATGTGGTGTATTTTGAAAAAAATTCCTTGTGCTGCTTACAAAAACGTGTATTCTAATACTGCTGGGTGAAATTTTTGGCAGATGTCTGTTAAATCTAGTTGTTCCATGCAATTGTATAGATCTGCGGTTTCTCTGTTGAGTTTTTGCTGCATTGATCTCTCTACTGGGGATAGTGGTGTGTAAAAGTCCCCAACAATTAATTTCTTTGTATCTATTTGAAATTTGAGGGAAACTAATGTTTCTTGGATAAACCTAGGTGCTCCATTGTTTGGTGAATAGATATTTAGAATTTTAATGTGCTGAATAGATATTTATAATTGTAATGTCCTCCTGAAAGAGAGATCCCCTAATTAGTATGTAGTGGTCTTATTTATCTCTTCTCACTAATTTTAATTTTAATTCTAATTTATCTGATATTAGGATTGCAACTCTTGCCTGTTTATTGGGGCTGTTTGCTTGGTAGATGTTGTTCCAGCATTTCCCTCTCAAAAGTTGTTTGTTTTTATGGCCAAGGTATGACTCCTGAAGGCAGTAGATAGAAGGATCTTGCTTTTTAATCCAACTTGTCTATGTAGCTTAATTGGAGAGTTAAGTCCATTAATGTGTTGAGAGTTAGGACTGAGAGGTGTTTTGTAGTTCCTGACATGTTATCCACCTTCATGGGAGCTGAGGCAACTGGGTTCTTATTTTGGTCCTTGGATTCTCAGTTTGAGTGTGGTTTCTTGGCCTTTATTGTGGTATTGTTAGTTTTCAATGTGTAGGACATTTTTAAGTATCTTCTGTAGGGTGGTTTGGTGGAGATATAGTGTTTCAGTTTTTCTTTGCTATGGGAGGTTTTTATTTGACCTTTGGTTATGAAGGAGATTTTAGCTGGGTACAGTATTCTTGCGTGATAGTTGTTTGTCTTTAGTGCATGGCATACATCATTCCAGGCTCTTCTTGCTTTAATTGTCTGTTGAAAAATCTGAGGTGATTTTATTTGGTTTCCCTTTATAGGTGAGTGATCTTTTCTACCTGACAGCTTTAAGGATCTTTTTCTTGGTCTGAATTGATCCTATGCAGGCTATAATGTGATGGTGGGATGTCCTGTTCTAGTCCGTTTTGGGGGGTTCTAAAAGCTTCTTGTGTATGAATAGGCCTATCTTTTTTCATGTTTGGGAAGTTCTCTGCTAGGATCCTGTTAACCAAATTTCCTAGACCATTAATCTCTCTCTTTAGTTGTTCCTCTACACCCATTAACCTCAGATTAGGCCTTCTGATGCTGTCTAACAAATATTGAATAGATCTATCATATTTCTTGGATTTGTCTTGGATAGTTGAATGTTCTTTCTCTATAATATCTAAGCTGTCTTCAATCCCGAGATTCGATCATCTGCATGTTCTAACCTGCTGTCAAGACTTTCTACTTTGTTTTTTATTTCTTTTTCTTCTAATTGGTCAGCTTTGATGGCTTTAAATTCTTTGTTGAAGCTTTGTTTTAGATCTTGTATGAACTTCTTTACTTCCTTAATTTGGTGTTCAGTGTTTATTCTCAAATCACTTAGTTGATTGGTTTTATTTTCTTTGGACTCCCGTTCCCTCTGTTGAGTTCCATTCAGCATTCCTTTTGTAGTCTCCCTGAATTCTTTCAGCTCTCTGTTATGGATTCCATGAATGCCTCTATTGATCTTTGTCTATTCTCATTCTGCTCTCACAATTCCTGTATCACTCTTTGATTCACTTCATGTTCATGCAATTCCTGTAGTTCTCTTTGACTGTTCTCAGCCTTCCCACACAATTCCTGAATTTCTCTTTGACTGTTCTCAGCTTGCTCACATAATTCCTGTCTTTCTCTTTGACTGTTTTCTACATGCTCATGCATTTCCTGTATTAATCTTTGAGTAGCTTCCTTACATTCACATTATTCCTGTATTAGTCTTTGGTTTGCCTCCTCTTTCTCCCTATCATGTACACACTGAGTCCTTTTTAGGTTTTCAATCTTTTCATTCACCATGTTTACCAGTAATGTTTTTAGACCTTTTTCGGAACTCTCCTCTGGATTATTCATTACTGTTCTGTCACCTGATTATCATGAGGGGGGTTTGAGAAACTCGGACTTGACATTATTCTTGTGTTTTTCTGGCTTGTACTGCCCATTTGGTATGAAAGTAATAGCAATTTTATGCTAGAACACTACTTTAAGGCAAGCATCAACCAGAGTCCTGTAGATGCACAGTCAAAATGGCTGCATATACTATTTAGTTCATCAGATACAATCTAGTCAACATCAAACAACTATGGATTAATGGGCTAAGAACAGAAAAGAAGAATTTGGCAAACCAGAAATTATTAGGTTTAGGGAGAAATGTGGGGAAAAATAGGATTAGAGGGATGTGAAAGGTAAATGGAAAGTGAATTTAACCAAGTCCTAATCTCAGAGAGGGAAATGGTTTGGACAGAATGATAGGAAAGGCATTAAAAAAAAAAGAATTGAAAAAAATGTAAAAGCCAAAATTTAAATTTTAAAAGTGACACAGGTAAAATTATGTAAGTTTAAAGAAATGATATTGAGAGAAGAAAGGATAGATTTATAGCAGGGGAGGGATAGAAAGGAGATATGTAAAATTAAAAGAAAAATTATTAAAATTAGGTACTTGACAATTATGTAGATATAAAGAGATAATACTGTTATTAAAGAAGTTAAGCATAAGAGGTTGTGAATTGAGTAATAAATTTGTAAATTAAGTATGTACACAATGGTGGATAAGGTCTAATAATCAACGATGGGTATATGTCTGGGGATCAGCAGACCCGCAATTAAGTCACGCAAGAAAAAAAGAAAGAGAAAAAAAATGAAAAGAACAAAAAAAAGACCAAAAGGTCAAAAAATTTAAACACACACACACACACACACACACACACACACACACACACACACACACACACACACACACACACACACCTAAAGTAAATATTATGAGGGGAAAAAGGATTAAAAGGAAACATTTTTTTAAATAATATATAAATTTTAAAAAGGTACAATAAACAGTTCTTTGGGGGGGGCGGCGGGGAATGGGAAGATCCTGTATCTTCCCTACATCTGTAACCAGTCTCTTGGTGGAGTCTCTGGTCAGCTTGTGGTTTTTGGTTTTCCTGTGGCTTGATTGGTTTCTTAAGTAAGTTGGTTTGTGCAGGCAGAAAATTGCACTGCATTATCCAGGTTTTTGTGAACCTACTCCTAGACTAGTTCAGTGGGAGGGTGATCTGCTTTGAAAATAACAAAAGAGGGAGGTGGCTGTTTCCTTTAGCTTGGAGATGATGTTATGAGGCTAGGTTCTGGGTAGGGTTAAGGCCTTTCAGCTAACAGTAGCTTTTCCCTGAGGGGCTAGCATCTGAGACACTCACAGATCTTAGACTGAAGCCATTCTCAGGGTTTATGTTTACTGAATTTCAATTGATTGTCTAGGCTTCTGTAGGGAGGGTCAGCTTCTGGCTTTGTTTACCCAGTGAAGAAATTCACTCCTCTGGGGATGAATCTCTCTGCCTGGGCTGGGCGACTTTCCCCTGGGTGGGGCTGAGCCCCATGTCAGGTCAGGTTCCTGTGACCTGCTAAATGACTCTTTTGTTTCCTTCCAAGGCCTGGGATTGAGCTACCTGCTCAGCCGGCCATTGTCAGTATCAAAGATGGAGATCTCAGGTGGTTGAGGATGGGCAGCCTTCCCTCCTCTGCTCCCTGAGAAGGAAGGAGGATGTCATGGTTCTACTTATACCAGAGTCATGTTTCCTGGGCTGTCTCTGGTCTGGAATATGAAGATATGTGTTGAGTAAAATTTGGTGCCTCCACTTCTGGCTCCTTTGTCTGGAACTCTCTCTGTAGTTATGGTGGCTATAGCCACCGCTGCTGCCGCAGCTGCTACCACAACCACCTCAGAGTGGCGATCAGCAAATGCTCAGATCTGTCTCCTTGCCTGGATTTTCTCTCTTTGGCCAAACTCTCTGTACTGTGATGGCACACTTGGTGTAAATCTCTATCATAGGACTGTTCAGTGAAACACTAAAACTGCTTTCTATCCGAGAGCTTGTTTAGCCTCCAGCTTCTCCTCAGCCATCTTCCCCCCGGGAATTAGGTTTTTGTGTAGACCATTAAGCATAGGAGTAGAGATGAGTTGTGGTGAGATGTTGTAATGTTAATACTTGTGGTTCCAGTAACAGTTCGGACTGTCAAGTGGTATACTGAATTGTCACTGTGTTTGGATGTTATTGTCTCTGATATACACTTCTGTTCTTGCTTTTTTCCCATGTGTCCCTTTCATTTGACACTGCAGCTCTGCTTTTGAATATGTTGGCTAACAAAGTCACAGCAGTCACCTGCCTGTCTAAGCACTTTTTCATAGATTTCTGTTTTCTTGTGAAGACAGAAAAAAATCTTCTTTTGAATTGTGTCTCTCTATATAATTATAGCTGACTTGGTGGGACCCTCTAGAAGTGGAGTACCTGCTAGGACTCTAAATCTCTGCTTCATTAGAGAGAGAGAGCGTAATTTTCTGTGGTTATTCTGCCATTGATTTTCCTCTTCCTCAGGTTTATTTTTTATAATGTGGACTTTTTTACATAATTTAGGGTTTCTGATTATTTTATTGGGTTATTTTTGTATTTCTGTTAGTATTACTCTGAAATAGTGATTTCAGGCTTGAATGAAGACACAGAAACAGTATGAAATATGTGTTACTACATTGAAAGAAAGAGAGCAGACATTTTTACTTAATTGCTACAAGTAAGTTACTATTAAGCAAAGCTAATTAAAATAATTCCTTATTCAGTCTTCAGAGGATGAGTATAGTACTCTTGGTATCTTGAAGGAGCAGACCTTAGACTTATTACAACTGATGCTTTACATTGAAATTACTGGCTAAACTTTCTTTTTCAGAAAGGCAAAAGTTCCATTTCTTTCATATTAGTATTATACAATCATAATAGCTAAATGTTGAATTGTTTATCTCTACTATTTTGAATTCCCTTCTTCATCCATTAGATATCTAGGGTTTTGGATGACCAATTACTTAAAATACATATATTGCTTATATTGTGATATAAATCTTAGTAATATTAGTATGAATTTATCTCTGAGTCTCATCTTGAGCTACATTCATATGAAATTTATGTAGTAGCAAGCAGGAAACCTGATAATTTTACTCTTTTCTATGTTTTAATAAATAAATCCATTCTCTTTAGAAGTATGTTCCCGTCTTTTATGTTACTAAAGTAAACAGCAAGTATTTTAATACTTTTCTTGAAATAAATATATAGCTTGGAAAAAGAAGACAAACCCTCCCATTATTATTTTAAAGTAAATCCTTGGGGACTATTTTATAAATAAAAAATTTAAAAATCTGGGTGTAGGTGGCTCATGCCTGTAATCCTAGCTACTCAGTAGGCTGAGATCAAGCCCAGCCTGGGCAGGAGAGTCTGTGAGACTCTTATCTCCAATAAACCACTAGAAAACCAGAAGTGGTGCTGTGGCACAAGCAATAAAGCGCTTGATTTGAGCTGAAGATCTGAGGGATAGCGCCCAAGCCCATAGTGCAAGCCCCATGACCGACAAAAAAATAAAAATAAAAATAAAGGGCTAGGAAGGTGGCTCAGTGGTAGAGTGCTTGCCTTGCATGCCTGGGTTCAATTCCTCAGCACAACATAAGCAAAAAAAAAAGCTGGAAGTAGTACTATGGCTCAAGTGGTAGAGCACTAGCCTTGAGCTGAAGAGCTGAGGGACAGCACCCAGGCCCAGAGTTCAGGCCCCATGACTGGACCCCCTCAAAAATAAAAATAAAAATAAAAAACTGCAATACACATGTTTATACCTGAATAATCTAATGGTTAAGTTAATAATACAAAGAAACTATCACATCAAGTCTCAATTAAAGGTACTAAAATATTCGTGTCCATGAATATCACTCATTTTCAGCAAATGATTAGTTAAAACAAATTTTATATTATAATTGAAATGTAAAAAATAAATTTAAACCCAGATTTGCTGTGAATATCCTGTTTCCAAGAATACTTTTATTAGGCCAAAAGAGAAAAAAATGAAGGGTTTGTCACATAGAATGAAAGATGTAGAAGCAGCCTTTTACCTTAAGATACATACATGCAAAAGGTGTGATTTATCCATTCATCTACTGAGGGGCATCTATGTTGGTTCCATATGGTAGCTATGGTAAATAATGGTGCAATAAACATAGCTGTGCAGATAGCTTTATTATGGTCCTGTTTGTGATCATTTGGGTGAATGCCCAAAAGTGGGATTGCTGGGTCTTACCGGAGCTCTATGTGTCTTTTGAGGAACCTCCACACTGCTTTCCAAAGTGGTTGAACAACTTTACACTCCCAACAGCAATTCAGTAGGGTTTCTTTCTGTCCACATCACCTCCTGCATCTATTGTTATTAGAGTTCTTGATTATAGCCATTCTAACTGGGGTGAGTTGGATTGTCAATGTTGTTTTGATTTGCATTTCTTTTATGGATAGGGAGGTTGAGGATTTCTTCGTGTGTCTTTTGGCCATCATTCTTCCCTCTTCAGAGAAGTTTCTCTGTAAGTCTTAAAAAATGTTTTTATTGTGAAAATAACGTACATAGGGGTTACAATTACATGGACAAGTTAATGAGTACATTTCTTTTCAAGCACTGTTGCCTCCTCCTTTGTTTCCCCTTACACAATGGAATTTTATGCCCCCATCAGAAAGAATGACATTGCCCCATTTTAAGGAAATGTAAAGACTTGGAAAAATTACATTAAGTGATGTAAGCCAGGCCCAAAGAAACATATGTCCCATGGTTTCCCGTATAAATATTATATCTCTGAGACAAGCAGAAATGGTCAGGTAAGTTGATGTTAGAGGAAAAGAACCACAAGATAAGGACTCAAATGGTTTTCCTTTCTTGCTATTGTTTCTAGCATTTTTATAAGATGATTTTTTTTTTGCGATGTATGTCCCTCCCCCATGGTATAACCCCTGTTTTTACTGTATTTGTGTGGGTATAATTTATGGAGGGGAAGGGAAAAAACAAATTGTTTAAATAGGGATATAGGTGGATTCATTGCAACAATGAGATGTACAAGACATTGTCAAAAAATGAACTTTACAACTTTGGCATGGGGAGCGTGGATGGGGTTGGGAGGACGGGGGAGGGGAGTTGGATAGGGATGGTAAGGGGAAAAAAGGAGGAGGCAACATGTTTGATGAGAAATATACTCATTACCTTGATCATGTAATTGTAACCCCTCTGTATGGTATTTTCACAATAAAAAGGGATTTATTCAAAGATAAAAATTCACAAGAGGATTTGTGATCAGAATAGATAGGTAAGCAAAGTAACTGGGAAACTATATATTTAAGTTGACTTTTCAATCCAAGATGACAAGATTTTGATAAATGAGACTATAGAAGATGATTTTGTATCTCTAACTCACATCCAGTATTCTACAATTTCCCACATACTCCCGTTCTCTTACCTCAGTTCCTGATCAATATTCTACTTTCATGATGTTTATTGCTAGTAAAATAACAAGGTGGATTTTTTAAATTTCTAGATCCAATAAATTTTAGCAATTTAGAATAGTAGTATAAATTCATGGAGTTTGACTTGAATGTCAAGTTTAAGGATACTGTATTCAGGGTACTGTGAATTGGTGTGAACCATCCAAGAACATATGAATACATATAACCCCCTTAACCCCCATCTAAACAAGCCATAGACAAGAAAGTAGGTGAGGCAGACCCGATCCCCAGCCTCCTTTCTCTGGCACCTGCAATAGTATGTGTCCAGCACAACCTGGTGGAATGGGAGCCTGGGAATAGTGAGTGGGAACAAATCATCTCAAAAGAGGGCTGTCCAGGAATGGCTGGACAGGGGTCTCTCTTACCTAGTGGGGTCCTCTGAGGATGGCTCCCACAGCTGGGTCCACACTGAGCAGGAAGTTCATATAGTATAGCTGAAGATCCCTCAAGCTTCCCCAGTGGCTGTGTCAGGCATAAAACCTGTTGAGAGAGGGGGGCAAGGTCTGCACCTCCAGCCCCATAAATGCCAGTGGACATGGGGAAAACAAGGAACCCTGGAGCTCTACAAGCCACTGCTGGGAGGGGAGGCAGAGAACACTCCATTCTTCATCCATTAGGTATCTAGGGCTTTGAATGACCAATTCTTAAAATACTTATATTGCTTGTATTGTGATATAAATCTCAGTAATATTAATATGAATTTATCTCTGAGCTTGCAGCCACCACAACTGGGTTCAGACCAGTCTGGCACCACTTCTGTGTGTTGTGTGTGGACACACACACACATATCCCCTCACCTGAACATGTTCCCACAGGAAGGGTTGATCCAGGAGGTGGACAGGGATGGGAAGAGGGGCCTGGAAACTAGTGTCTGAGGTGAGTCTGGAGAAGGGGGGGCAAGGAGAGGGGGACCAGCTGGGGGGTATTAGGCCCCACTTAGGTTGATTCAGGACTGTTCTGGGATGGCTCCTTCAGTTGGGCCCACACTGATCAGGAAAGTGGTGGTACCCCATGGTGATGATGAAAAGGCAACAATGTTAGCTACAGTACCAGCAGATGCAATGGAACTGAGCAGCCAAGCATGCTACAAGGTAGAATGGTGGATAGGGAAGACTGATTCCCTGCTTTCCTTCTCCAATGACTGTTTTGCCTTAGTTCAGTCCAATTGCATCACCTACCTATGTGCATGCCACGCATATCCCCTCACTCAGGAGGGGAAGGGGTGGGGGACTGGTAGGAATGGGTGGCAGTGGAAGCAAGGGATGGGGGATGGAGTGGGTAAAGCAAAGGTTAGGGGAGCCACTGGGGTGAGGAAGCATGGTTTGAGTTGGGCAGGGAAACAATTGGTTGTGGGAAGCAGAAGCATGAGGTGGGGGAGTGGATAGCATGGGGTAGTGAAGAAGAGGGACATGAGTGGAGAACCTAGCAACAGAAAGGAAGAGAAGAAGAGGGGTGTTTAGCCCACTTAATATTTAAAAGCGCTGTCCCAGGGATGGCTCCTGCTGGGGGGGGGCAGAGGAGAGGGTGGAGTAAAGGGCAATGGAGGGGGTGAGAGCAGGTCACTCACTTACATTGAATCTGTGTCTTTGGTGATAGCTCCAGGAGTTGACTCCACAGTGGCTTTGAAAGTGGAGGTCAACTGGATGGTGAAGCCTAAGAGGCCCTGGGTGACCACATCCCTGAAACAGATGCAGCATCAGTTGGGAGAGTTGGCAGCTTCCTCAGCTCCAAACCCTCCTGCAATTGCTTCATAGAAACCATGACTACTGAAGGCATGACCAGGAGGGGGTTGGGGTAAACTCTAAGCTCCTATCTTCCATCTATGGAGGAGCTACATCCCCTCACCCATGAATCTTCCTACACTGAGAGTGGTGCGGTAGGATTTAAGGTGAGCTTCAGACCTACGGGTTGGGGGAGGAGGAGATTATTGGGAGTAGGTCCCATTACCTTGGAACTGGGTCTTCTAGGGTTGTCTCTGGAAGCTGGGTCCACACATCTCTAACCAAAAGAAAGTTTGTGGGCCACTGGAGGGCCAGGGAATGGGGGTATGGGTGGCCCTTGTGTTGGGGGGCATAGGGTGGAGGTGGGCCGGGTGGTGGTGGAAGTGGGAGCCTGGCAGGGTTATTGGGGCCCAGGAAAAGGGGATGTGCACACTTCAGTTGAAACTGGGCTGAGATGAGAGGCTCCCACAGGGGAGCAGAGAAGAAAATGGAAAAGAGGCGTTTTGGAAGGGGGCTCTCTTACCTCAAATTGTAGTAGTCATGAGATATTGCCTGCAGCTGGGCCCACACTGAATAGAAAGATGGAGATTCGGGTGGTGAAGGTGAAGATCCCTCAGGAAGATGCATCACTGTTTAAGGAGATTGAGGCAAGTTCTTCATCTCTAGCCCTGCAACTGCCAGCAAACTCAGGTATACCAGAGAGCCCAGAGAGCCCTTGGGCTATTCAGGCCTTAGCCAGGAAGGGAGGAGGGGCACACTCTGACCTGGGCCTTCCTTCTCTGTGGCAGCCATAGCTCATATTCAGAATATTCTGGCAACTGTGATTTTGTAGTGAGTGTTGGGCAAGCACACATTCCTCCTCCCACGCATGTGTTCCCCCAGGAGGGCTGGCCCAGTCAGTGAAGGGAAAACAGTGGGGCCAGAAGGGGTGGGGCTGGAAGGGGTGGGGCCAGAAAGGTGGAGATGGAGGTAAAAGTTGTGGCTGTGAGAGGGGTGGGTCAGGAAAATGGGTGCAGTCCTGAGTGGGTATCTGGCTTCAAGAAGTAGTCCAGTCGAGAAAGTAGGAGTAGAGCACATAGCATGGTGGTAGGCTTAGGAAACCCGGGGTGACCATTGGCCAGAGGGTGGGGTTGGGAGGTGGAATGATGAGGGGGGTATGGGACAGAGTGGATAGGGGACCAAGAATAGTAGGTGGGCACGCTTAACTGAAACAGGACTGTCCAGTATGGCTCTCTCCACGTGCTGTGTACTATGCTCATCTGTGCTCTGTCCAGGGTAAGCCCAGCTGGTTAGAGTTCCCATGCCCCATGATCTAGACTAGAGGAAAGGAACTCCATCTAACTATTCAACTTGCAGGGGCATAATTCTCTGTCGCCTGGGAAGAGGTTTATTGTGAAGACAGGTGGGTAGAACCAGCCACATCTGGAGTAACAGATTCATATCACCTTACCCATGAGGCATAGTTAATATATAAATGCACTCAAACAATAAGTCCTTCTTTCCCCCCCTTCCTTTTCTTTTTTTGGGGGGGTCCAGTCGTGGGGCCTGAACTCTGGGCCTGGGCACTGTCCCTCAGCTCTTCAGCTCAAGGCTAGCGCTCTATCACTTGAGCCACAGCGCCACTTCTGGCTTTTTTTCTTTTTGCTTATGTGGTGCTGAGGAATCAAACCCAGGGCCTCATGCTTGCAAGGCAAGCACTCTAACCACTGAGCTATCTTCCCAGCTCCCCTTCCTTTTCTTTACCTCTTTCTTCTTCTACTACTGGGGCTTGAACACAGCTTCTAGGTGCTACAAAAATTCCCTGCCAAAGGGCTTATTGTAATTCACCTACTAGACCTCCATCTTCTTGGTCTCTGTCAGCCCAGGTGCAAGTACCATGACCAGATGTCCATTTTCAAGGCAAGTAGGTCACCACCAGCCTTCTTCCTGGAACCAAAAGGAAGATTAAGCGTTTGGGGCTTTTGTGTGTACATTCATATGAACATTTCCTTCCATTAGTGGGACAGTTCTAAGTACTCATTTTCTTATTGAATTTCAGCTATAAATCATTTAAAAATGGAGGCATGGGAGAGCGAAGGGGAAAAAAACCCAAACAACAAAACAAAAAACATATTCCACAATCATTGGATGACTGAATGAAGGCAAGTAAAACTCAACCTAACAATATTTTACCAAATCTGTTATGTTTGAATGGTGAGAGCTCCATAGAGGGAGATGCCAAGGCAGCCAGGCAGTGTACATTTGGATATGTTCAAGGATGCTGTCATTATTTAATCATTTGCCCATTCATCCAGGAAGGGGAGATCAGTTACTATGATACTTTGATTGTGTTCAATCCAATTACCATGTTATAAAAATAGCAAGGTGCCATAACAGAAACTAAGACTCCTCTACACAGCACCAGTTATCATTAGTTCACTTCCAAGCCATACACATCATAACCATATCCAAAGAATGCAAGGAAGGGAGGGAAAGAATCAGCATTCTGATGTATTAGCTGGGACCAACACATTGTTCAGGTTGAACTGTTTATCCTCTGTGTATTACTTTCTTCCTATTTGTGGATCTGAGGTGTGTGCACTTAAGAACTATGTGCATATATCTGTATATACATTCTGACTGAAGATATATGTCCATCAACTGAGGTGTTAGCTTGCAAAGGTTCATTTTAACTGGTACAGCAGCAGTATGTCAATGTAATTGCTCATGTGTCCTATGTGCATCTCTCCAAGTTCTACACTAATAAATTCACTGACCATTTTGTTGGTTTTACATAATTGTTTAGATGGTAAATCATGACTCCCACCACACTCATTCCTCACACAAGGCTGTTAGAAACATTTTTTTGTTCAGTCGTGGTGCCTGAACTATGGGCCTGGGCACTATCCTTCAGCCCTTCAGCTCAAGATCAGCACTCTACCACTTGAGCCACAACACCACTTCTGGCTTTCTCTGCTTATGTGGTGCTGAGGAATTGAACTTGGGCCTCTTGCATGCACAGCAAACATTACCACTGAGCTACCTTCCCAGCCCTTGAAACAATCTTGACTGGCTTATTACATAACTATTCCAAAAACATGTACTCATCATTCCTATGTTTCCTCTATTTGCTGGTCTATGAAACCTTCAAACTTAAATAACATTCTTTTAAATAAAATATCCACGAAAATGTAATCCTATATGAAGTTTTTTTATGCAAAAATCATAAAAATAATTTTTAGACCTGGAACCTTGGAAATAACCACATTTCAAGAGCTTTTTGCTACTAACTCAGTTAATTACTGAATGCCTGTAACAGATCCTTCTGAAAATATTTACACAGAGACAGGCATGTAGAGCATTTAGTTTACCAAGTGCACGTTAAAATTAGAGCACAAAAATTAAAATCAGGCTTAACACATATTTTGATATCTTTCCCCACATTCTCCCTAAATGATGACAATATTAAGAATGTCTGATAGAGCCTTCTTAGCTCCAATTTTCTTGGGCTTCCTAGGTTTAGAATTCTTAAGTCACAGAGACATGCTGTAATGGGAATAAGATTTTTTTTGGTGTACATTGCCCTTCAGACTGCGTTTCTTGTTCACCGCTTTTCTCAACTCCCTTACTAGAGATTATTCTCAGAGCTGACTTCATCTCCAACTTTTCATTCTTCCCAGCTGGACAAATGAAGTTGTAGATCAAGACTCTTAGACACAAAGAATCTACAACACTTCTCTTATACACAGTCCCTGCACAAACACAACTACCAAAGCAGTATTTATAGTTTCATTTTTTTCTACTAAGACCACTGGATGAAATTGCTTGCTTCTGAGGGTACCTGTTTGGGCCTCTTCCTGATGTTGTGGATTAACTTTACATCTTAGGACCATTGTCAGCAACAAAAGGTGGCAGGCTTAGCCCACCCAGAAGGTTTGCTCAACAGGGCAGCTGGATGTGTCTCCTCTGGAGGGATCCTAGGATACCTCAAGAATGGCATGCAAGATCTGTGTTGGAAATACCGGGGGAAATTAATGTATCCTATGAACACCAACTTAGCAAGGCAAAATTTACCCCTGCAGAAGGCATCATGTCTGTCTCATGCCCAAGTTGAATTAGCGCACTAGATACGCAGCCCATCAATGGCTCCCATGAATTTGAACTTTGGGATCATCTTTCAGGTTGGCTAAAAATTTTGACCCCTTTCAAACTAGTCAAAAGCTTTAATAATCAACCAACTTTATATCACCTAGCAATATTAAAAGAAAAATAACCAACTTTTACCCAGCTGGTGTTCTACCAATATAGTGCCATGCTTCTAGCCCCTAGCACTTCTCTAAAATAGCATTGGTAAGGTTGTGACTACCTTTAAAAGGGCAGTACTTATATCAGTCAAGCACATCATCATTTAAATTCTACATTTCTCCGATCTGATTTTACTTTCTTTACTTACAACCTAGTAAGCACTGACTTTCTTATTCAGCAATATCCAATATGATATTTTGAGTTAAAAAAAGTGTTTAGTTAAGGTAGTTTTTCAGTCAGCCGCTGAACAAAACTTATACAAGAGATAAAGCACCCATCCACACATTACTCTGCAAACATTTATTAAAGAGGTAAATATTGAGTCATTTTTAAAATGCTTGTTCCATCATAAAACTAGTAACGGGATCTGCCACAACACATAGACACACAAACTTCTTAAGTGACTGTGGGCTGGTCTTGGGTTTGGTCAAATGCTCTGGGCATTGTCCCAGAGCATTTTTTCTCAAGGCTACCACTTTAGCCACAACTCCAGTAGTATCTTTTTGCAGGTTAATTGGAAATAAAAGTTTTATCCTTCCTGCCTAGGTTAGCTTCAAACACAGATCCTCAGAACTCAGCCACCTGAGCATCTAGTATAGCGCTCAGCTTCATCTCAGTTTTTAGGTAACTTGTTTGCCAGTATTCAATTCTTATAAGTCTTTCTGTAGCATTGGCTTCCAACTACCACACAGATTCCCTTTCAAGTATATTTATTCTTTTTTGAACATGTTTCTTGTAAAAATACTGTACAAAGGGGTTATTTACATGAGTAAGGCAAAGGGTATTTTTCTTATCAAACATTGTTACCTCGTCTTTGTTTTTCCTCTACCATACTTAATCTCCCAGCTCCACAGTTACACTATACACTCCCCATACCCCCACCTAAATTGTAAAGTTTGTTTTTCAAGAGTGTCTTGTGCATCTCTTTGTTAGAATGGGTCAACCACTACACCCGTTTAAGCATTTTGATTTTTCTCCTTTCCCTCCCCAAATTAGAGATTTGTATATACAAGATGCAAGGCACCAACATCAAACACATTGGAAACAGGGATTATAACGGGGAGTGTGGGGGAAATACAAAGAAACAAAATCACATGGAACATTATAATATGTTAGAAATAAGAGCAAGCAAGAAAAAAAATCACTTGTTTCCCTATCTTGGTGTTCATTTCTTTTATCTTCATCTTACCTTGTTAAGTATTATATTTAGAGCGAATTTTCCCATTCAATCCTACCTGTGGCTCCTAGTTACTATTCCTTGGTGGCATTTCCAATTAACAAACCCAGCTGATATATAAAAGTACATATGGGAATAATTTGATTGTGGAGATCATAGATTGTGGAGATTAAGAGAATATAACTAATTTGAGCTGCTGTTTCTTGTTTCTAGCTTTAAGCTCTTTGGGAGATTTTCAGGAGCCCCGAAATAGCATACTTTTAAATATGAAGTTTGAATGACCCCGTAACTATGAAGTCTCTCCTTACTTAATTTAAGGTGCTTGAGAATGCTCTAGTGCGGTTTAGTCAATTGAACCAAAACACAGTTTCTACTCCAGTTGGCCAGTTACATCTCCAATAGTGGTCTTCTGCAATACCACCATACATTTCCCCCTGTCTATGGTTAGTACTTAATGCTCATCTCAAAGGGTTGGCCTTTACTACATCCAGGTAAGATTCCCAGAAATGTCAAATTTTCCCCAGGGATAGATGATCTTGAAAGAATGGAGCCAGTGGGTTTCAGAGGTTTTTGAAATAGACTCTTACTTTTGAGAAGAGCAACAGCGTATTCCAAGTTGTCTCATATCACAGATTGCTGACCTATCAGGAATTTCATGCCCATGGGGTCTGAGCTCCGTGACAGCACAAAGAGGACCTCTTGTGTGGTCTCCCTGCCACACAGTCATAGCAGTACTCACTATGTGGACAGAATCATCAAAGTAGTCACCTTGCTTATCCAGTAACAATTTCAATCTAGGTGGAATCAAAATTGGAATTCATACACAAAGTGTCTGTTCCATGACTGAAGTTGCAATCATATTGTAGGATTAACTAGAGGGTCCATTGAGGCCCTGGAACTAAGCAAGATCACTTTAAGGGCATTAAGAATGTTTGGAGTTCCCCAAGCAGGATGTTTTCACAAAATCAATACCTGACAAACATTGGACACTTATCTGGGAATTATGAAACTGGATGATGTTTTTGAGCAATTTGATCATTAGCTTCCTCCTTACTAGAAGGCAATCCCTCTCCCCACCAGAAGGGAAACTTGTATTCCTGCTAGACAGAAACCCCCCAAACTCCATACCACTTGGTCGGAAACCCTCCCTCCCTCTTGGTAGGAAACCCTTTAGGAGTAACTAGCCTTATTTTTTTTTGGTCGTTCTTGGGACTGATCTCTGGGTTGAGCACAGTCCCTCAGCTCTTCAGCTCAAGGATAGTGCTCTACCACTTGAACCATAGTACCATTTCTGGTTTTCGGGGTGGTTTATTGGCAATAAGAGTCTCACAGACTTTACCTGACTGGCCTAGCTTTTAACTTCCATCCTCAGATCTTAGCCTCCTGAGTAGCTAGTATTAGAGGCATAAGCCACCCTCTCCCCATTTTTTCTTTTTCTTTGTTTTGTGGGTTGTGAAGCCTGAAATCTGACCCTGGACACTGCTCTTCAGCTCTTCAGTTCAAGGATAGCAATCTACTATATGAACAACAGCACCACTTCTGGCATTTTCTGCATATGTGATGCTGAGGAATTGAAGCCAGGGGCTCATGTATGCAATCCAAACACTCTAACGCTGAGCCACCTTCTCAGCCCTTCATCTGAGATTTTAGTTCACTCATGTGCCAATGTTCAATCCTTCTAAGGCATTTATGTAACTTTGGCCTCCAATCACCACACAAACTCTTCCCTTTTCATATAATATTTCTAGAATTAATTTTCCCATGCCATTCTACTAGAGCATCTAGTTTATTGGTTTAAAAAATATTTTCCTATGATTAGCAATCTTCTGTTGATCTTATTCTCTACATTTTATTTTTACCAGCCCTTGGACTCCATGAGATTCTTTTGCTCAAGCCTAGCACTTTACCAATTGAGCGAAAGTGCCACTTCCACTCTTTTCTGTTTATGTGGTGCTGAGGAATAAAGCCCAGGGCAAACAATTTAAAATTAAGCCATATTCTCGGCCCCCAAACTATATTTTATTTATAATAATTATCAGAAAAAATGGATTCATTAGATGCTTTCTGGGTTCTGGTTTTGAACTTTTGGGAAATTTTGGGTGGATCCTGAATAGTACCTCTGTAAATATGAAATATGAATGACCATCTAGGGAAAAGGGCTCTCCTAACCAGTATAAAATGTTTGAGAATGGACAGGTGGACAAAATACTAATGTGAAAGGGATAGCCAATTGAACCAAAGCTCAGGTTCTATTCTAGTTGGCCAGGAATGTCACCAACACTGGTCCTCCACAATACCATTGGACATTTCCCCTGGCTATGTTTAGTGCTTACTAGTTATCTCTTCACAGGTTCAGCCTCCACTGCTTCTTGATAAGTTTCCCAGAAATGCCAGTTGTCCCACTATCTAGAGAGGCAAGTGGTATAGTTGGCCTTGGGAAGATAGGATTTTTGTCTTAGATCCTTACTCTTGCAAACAGCAACAGCACCGTCTTACAAGTTTCAACAAGCTGTGTTTGACCGACAGATCATGCAATCCATGCATGATCTGCATGGGGGTCTGAGGTTCATCACAGTGGAAAGTGGACCACTTGTTTTTCTGTTCTCTGTGCCACACAATCTTAACAGTAATAATGGGCAGAATATTTAATCCATTTCACCCAAGCATTATTTTTTGTTGGTTATAGCACTTGAACTCTGGGCCTGGGCACTGTCCCTGAGCTTTTCAGCACAAGGCAAAAGAAAGGCCTACTACTTGAGCCCAGCACCAATTGCATTTTTCTGGTGGTTAATTGGAGGTAAGAGTCTCAAGGACTTTACTGCCCTGGCTGGCTTTGAACCCCAATCCTCAGATCCTGAGTAGCTAGGATTTCAGGTGCATGCCACTGTCACCCAGATTTGGACTTGAATTTTAAGGTTACCGAGAGAGTCTGCTTCTGAAACTGTGGTTCCAATGCCATACATCCTTGGATCAGCTAAAGGATCAATCCAGGCTTCAGAGTCCAAGTGGGCAGCTGAAGGATTTTAGTGAGTAGGAGTTTTTTGAGTTCTCCTTTCAGGATATAAGATTAAAACACGCACATGCAAGCACATATGCATCACAAGTTTTTGTTTGGACAAATGCACATTATGGAGCTCAGTAATAAATATCATCCATTATTTAATAGTGTTCTCAGAATTTTTTCAGCATTCTCCCAGTGGATTATCAGAAGCATGGCCTTGGATAATTTTTCTTGGGTTCTTTAGGCCTAGAATTCTTATTCCCCATTTTAGCAGCTTTCTTGTGATTTCAGTTTTTGGTGGACTTAATCCTCCCTATTGTAAGTTTCTTGTGCACTCCTCTCATATTCAACTCTTCCCTTACTGGAGATTTCTTAAAGATGGCTTCCTCTAGCTCCCACATTTTTATTCTTGGGCCAGAGAATGAAAACACGCATCAAGACTCAAGTTTTCTTTTTGCCTAAGACTCATTCAGCCCATGAAAATCCCCAATCCATGAGGTAATATGCTCTAGTCCAATTTTTCCTCTCATGGCCAAAGCATGATGTTAATTTTTATTGGGGTGTTCCTTGGGCCCTTTCCTGACATTGCTGATACACTTTCCATCATTAACCACAATAGGTGGTGTTTAACCCAACCTTGATCTACCTCAACAAGGCAGGATGTTTCTGCTCCTGAAGGGCTCCCTCCATCCCTCCTTGTATGACAAAGATCCTGGACAATGCTCCCGATTGTTGGGAATACTCTCATAGTATAAGCCAATATGCCAACAAAGACCAGCAACGTGAAAAA
The DNA here is from genome assembly GCF_024711535.1 of Dipodomys merriami. NCBI lineage: Eukaryota > Metazoa > Chordata > Mammalia > Rodentia > Heteromyidae > Dipodomys > Dipodomys merriami. The sequence goes on from NW_027202692.1 coordinate 27,707, forward strand.
AAACTTAGCAGGACCAAGTTTAGTTCTGTTAAAGGGTATGTTATTGGCAAGAAGACAACTAAGCAACCACTCTTAGTAGGAAGTCTGAGTAGGAAATAGGTTTTACCCCTAATGAGTTACAAATTCTGGTATTGATCAGAAGTTGTGTTCACAATCTTGCTCAATTATCTCTTTTGAAGCTCAACTGGCTAGTTTGAAGGGGGATAACAGTTTCATAACAATCCACTAAACCAAGACAACCATGCCAGAAATTGTTAGAAAATTCTTACTAAGCTTGTGCTCTATGAGTTAGACTATGTCCCTAGAACGATTTTAGTTATAGGATATACTTTAGTTAAAATACCTTTTAGTAAGATGATGGCTATGCTTAGTCAGTGCTTTCCCTCAAGCAATCACTTTCAGAGCAAAAGACTCTAACTCCTACACAGTCCATTCCCAGACAGAATTTATTATCAGCAGCTTCCTCTTTGGAATGGAGGCTTATGAGCTTCCAGTTGAACAAACCTTATTCACATATTGCCTTGGATCCCTCAGGCAAACTCACCTCAGCAAGTGGTTATGAAACCAACAGTGGTGTGTGTCTGCTTCATTATAAAAAACCTGTCTTGTACTTCTGGTCCTACCGTTAATAGAAAGAGGAAAGCTTACTCTCTCAGGAGGCACATAGCTATGGACTTAAGCACACATATTGAACCCTGAGCACAGGACACAGATTAGGCTGTAGGATTTTCAGAGCCATCCCAGCTGCTTGGCTGACCGCAGGGCACACTTCTGATGCCACATTTCTGAGGCAAAGTAGTTCTAAACTGCCAAGACACTATGGTAGGAAGAGGCCTGAGGGAGAATTCTTGGTGGGAAGGAGAAGGTGAAACTTTGGATTTAGGTTTTAGAAAATGCAAGCCACTTTGTGAATTGCTTGAGACATTGAGCAGATCAACATATTTTCTAGCCCTCTAGATGCTGAGTATGAGAACACTACACATAGCAGTTTTTAAGAAGGCAAAAATCAGTGAATGTGATCTAACTAGTGAAGAAAGCATATCCTTTGGATTTAGAATAAATCAATTTCTATCTCAGAACAAAAGGAAGAGAACAAACCACATTCTACAGAATTTAATACCTTAACGATGCTAGTTGTCTGCATTAAATTTTCAATGTTGGTTTCACGCAAGAAAAAAAGGAAAGCCAAGAATTTCTGGACCCTTTGCTAGCCTAGTATTTGGTTCTTGTTTTTTGTTTTGTTTTTTCCTAATTCTTTTTTTAAAAAAAATTTTTGCCTCCTCTTTTGTTTCCCCTTTCCATCCCTTCCCATCTCCCGCCTCCCACCACCACTCTCCCTCCTAAGCCACAGTTGTAATGTTCATTTTTCGACATAACATCTTTTACATCTCATTTCTAATTCTTTTATAGATTCTAGTAAGAAGACAAGAAAATGCAGACATTAGCCTGGTTCAGATTAATCTGTAATCACAGAATCTAAGTTATCGAATTCTAAATCTAGTCTCATAGCTGAAGGCGAAGGCTTCCCTCCCCCCAACATCTTCAGAATAGCAGTATTATTTGTCTCAGGTTTGTTTTCTTTTAAGAATTTGAGAGCAGAAAAGTTTTTAAGCGGGTTTCCTTCAGAGCAAAAGCACAGCAGTGAAATAGACTTCTCATCAAAGTAAAAATAGATTATGAAACAGACTCGTTAGAGAAAAGAGGGACCAAGAGCTGGTCGGAAGGGGCCCACATCCCTCAGGTATATGGAGAGCCCTTTGTCTTTGCCCCTTAAGGCATGTTCCTGGATTGATTGGTCAGTGGGTGGGCTTGTGCCACATTGAGTCTCATAATTGATCTCCCAGTCTCAGAGAATGAGTATGGAATTTTCCTTATTGGATACCCCAACTCAGAGCACAAGTGTGGAAAACACTTTTGATTGGATGGGAGGTAGAGGGAGACTCCCCAGATCATAGAAACAGTGCATGTTAGCACCTAAAGCTTGTTGGGAGCAAGGTATTCATTCTTTTCTGTGTCATTCATCCCTGAAATGTTGTAGTCAGTTCCATCCATCACCTTTATCCATAACTACCCTGCTGAAGTGGTTTAACTCCCTCCGAGTAGAACATCTCAATTTGTTACTCACAGGGCACTTTACATTATGGTGTCCCATGAACCACTATGCTGATAGAGAGATTGTATGTCTAAATTGCTGTTTTGAAACAGCAAAGCCTGCTGACTTAAACTTGAACACTTACCTTGAATGGAATTTGATTTCTACTTACAGAAGGCAAAGTCGGTTCTTCTTTGAGCCAACATTGTAAGATACCTTTAGCAAATCTAAGACAGAGAAATTACTGGACTGTATTTCTAAAGTCAGTTGATGTAGGAACCCTCATTCCCCGAGTGCTTGCATTATGTTCACAGACATATATTTTGTTGTGGGAAGTAATTTCGCCTTAAGGTACATTCTGAGCTGCATTCAGACTGAAGATCATATTTGTACATCTGAAAGTATGTACTTAGGAATCTAAGCTGCAGATGAAGCAAGTTCTTAGTAACAGAATAGTATGTTCAATATATAACTGGCAATGTCATTTTGATGAACAAATGAAAGAAAAATTATAAAAGGAGTGGTATCAATGAAGCTGCATTGTATTTATTTACTTACTTGTTGAATGATGACCCTTTGTACAACTACTTAAAGGAATATATATATACATATATATATATATATATATATATATATATATATGCAATACTATGTATTTTCTGTGAGTGCATATCTATCCACAGTGTAAGTATCTTGAGGACAGGAGAACTCAAATGACTATAACAATGCAGCTAGTAAAAGATTAGTCTCTTATCTGTTGAAAGCCCAGAGGAAGAAGATTCCAAGAAGATGGAGGCATACCCCAGCATTAGGATATAGCCCTCAATGTTTTGGCCCAAAGTGACCCTTAAAATGCCAGTAATCACTTCCAAGTTCCAGGAAGTGAGGTGAAGTCACAGAAAGAAAAATAAAGAAATACAGAACATGTGTGAACTGTCCTTAAGGCAATATCCTAGATGATATCAGGTAACATTTTCATCTGTATTATCTAAATATTATCATTACTGGGAAATGTTATCACTATTTTACTTAGCCTGGACTTCAGTTAAATCTATTGATTCACAAAGGAAGGGTGGTCGGCACATGAGATGTTTTGCTATGTATAACAAGGGCCCTAGACTCATGTTTAGTGTTTTACTATTTTCTATGGGGAATAGTTGATGTGCAACTAGAAACTACTTTCAAGCATAAGAAAAAGAAGAAACATGTCTGATATGCTATATATGCTATTATATTTTGAAAATGTGTATGATAACCTCCAAATTACGGCAAATTACAGAGCATACTCTCATTACATTAAAAAAACAGTCTGCACTCAATGGAGGGATGCCAGGAGGAGCAACACAATGAGTGGGAAACAGAACAACGCACAACACAGTGGCCCATCAGCTCCACTGGTCATAGAAGGAAAAGAACTAAGCAATCAAAAGACAGTGATGGAAAGGGAGAAATAAGAGTGGAAGTGGGGATAGTCTGTACTAAGCAAAAGGCAAGAAATGTGAACATCACCTGATATGGAAGAATACTTGGTATTGTCAAAGCTCATAGAATTCACAAACTTTATAGACCATGATAATGATAATTTTCCTTGTGTTGGTTAAAATAGGTTTGTGACTTTAAGTATCATGATTGCACAATACTGTGAAATAAGTGAAAAATATGTAATCACCTATCTCCTTTTTTTTAAAGTGGGAGAAGGGTTGGGTTGGGAGGGATGGGTGATTATGTAGTTAGACACCTTGTATTCATATACTGTTTTGTAGAATGGGAACTTGTTTGTAAAACTAGTTAAAGATAATAAAAATGAAAATATGTTTTTAAAATTTTTATTTACTTTTTATTGTGAAAATACTGTACAGAGAGGTTACAACATGGGCAAGATAATGAATACATTTCTTATCAAGCATTGTAGCCTCCTCCTTTGTTTCCCCTTCCCATTCCTTCTTTAAAAAACAACCTCACACACGTAAGTGAGAAATAGTTTTGAACCCAGGATTATTGAATGTTGGCAATTCAATTGTTTCCCAGGCTGTTGCAGTTGTTTTTTTTTTTCTTTTTTGCAATAATTGTGGTCAAATGCAAACAACTTAAAATTTATTATCTTTTTTAAACTCTGTATTAGCATTACCTAGTTAAATAAGGGGATTTCATTTTGATATATCCACATTGGCATATAGTGTACCTTGCTTATACTTACCCCTTCATCATTCTCCTTCGCCTCTCCCAGGTTTCATTATCTTAATCATTTTAAGAATACAGCATAGTTGTAGTAAGTATATTTACAAAATTGTATAAGATCAATGTCCACACTGTTTTCATCCTGCAAGATTCAAATTATGTATTCATTAAAACAATTTTCCACTCTCCTCTGCTTCAAGATATTCATCAAGTATGATTTTGCTTCCTGACTTCATCAATTTGTTTTATGTAACTGATATAAGTAGAATCATGTAATATTCGATCTTTTTATGACTGGTTTATTTCACTTACCACAGTGTCCCAAAGATTCATCCATAATATAGCACCTGTCACAGCACAATTCTTTTTAAAGTTTGAATAATATACTACTGTGTGTAGAAACCACGTTTGCTTTCGCTATTCATTGGTTGATATCCACTTGGATTGCCTCTATGTTTTGAATATTGTACAAAATGAATATGAGTGTACAAAGATCTTTTCCAGACCTTGCTTTTAGATCTTTAGAGTATATGCCCAGAAATGGAGTTATTGGATCATATGACCATTCTGTTTTCTTTCTTTTTTATTTTCTGTTATTGGGGCTTGAACTCAGGGCAGGGTCACTGTCCCTGAACTTTTTCTCAAGGCTAGTGTTTACCACTTTAAGCCACAGATCCAATTCCAATTTTCTGCCCAGGTTGGCTTTGAATGTGTTTCTGCTTGTTCATAAACTACATATGCTCAATAGTTAGTACTCACACAGAAGATCAGATTAGAATTTCTGAAGTTAAAATATAGATTTAAATTGCTCTACATATGCACATTTATTTGTGTGGAGGAAGAGGATCAAACAGACAACGTCAGCAGAATCCACACTCTGAACTCTAGGAATGAATAGGTGAAAATTTTAGCAATTTCTTGCAGCTTTGTGTCTATGATTAGAATTGGCTGTGGCATTCTCAATGGTGATTTTGTTAGGAAGTATAAATTTGTAATTATCACATTGGTCACAGAAGAATTAGTGTTTGTGCTTTGTAAGTGTCATTTGGTATTTACACGTGAAACTTTAATTTTGCCTGATATCAATACAACACAAATATCTTTATATGGTTTCTGAGATTTTTTATTTTTTTGCATTTTTATTGTGAAAATACCTTACAGAGGGTTTACAATAATATAAGCAAGGTAATGAGTGCATTTCTTATCAATCATTGTTGCTTCCTCCTTTGTTTCCCCATACTTCCTCATCTCCCAGCTTCCAGCCCCCCACACCCCTCTCACCAAAGTTGTAAACGTCATTTTTTGACATAACGTCTTGTAAATCTCATTGTTGCATTGAGTCCACTTGTAACCCTATTAAACAATTTTTTTCCCTTCCCTTCCACATATTATACCAACCTCAAATACATTGAAAACAGGGATTATACCATTGGGAAAAGACATACACAGCAACAAAGAAATCATCTTATAATTATGTTAGAAACAATAGCAAGAAAGAAAAAGCATGTAAATACTTATCCTGAATTCATTTCACCTAACATAAACTTATCTGCCCGTTTTGGCTTGTCTGAAACATATACTAGTTATTGCAAATAAGGGAAACCATGGGACCTATGTTTCTTTGGGCCTGGCTTACTTCACTTAATATAATTTTTTCCAAGTATTTCCATTTCCTAACAAATGGGAAAATGCCATTCATACAACTCCAAATTTATCAAAGACCTCAGAGTCAAAGCAGAGACCCTGAAAACATTACAGGACAGAATAGGAGCTACCCTTGATCGGAGTTGTTTCTTTCATTAATTTTGATTCTTCTTACAGCAGGCATTTTAAAAATTAGTGGAAAACTTAAGACTTTCTTGTGTTTTGTAGTCCCATTAGTACTCAGTAAGCTTAATAAAGAATGAGAATCCAAGAACTAAGTGAAGAAATTGTATCTTCAATCATCTATTCCCTTTCATTAATTACTGGAGCTAAGAGAACCGGCTCCCCAGAATCTGATCTTCCGAATTCAAGAATGAGGTGGGAATAAGACAAGGAAAGAGAGACATAGTAATTTGCACTGGAGTTGCTGTGTTGACATAATGAACACCTGTTCTCAGGCAATCTTTTTGAATCCCACAGTTAGCTTTTTTGTGCTTTTCTATTAGTATGACAAAGATAACTGACTTTCCCAGATTTAGAGTTGGAAATGTGTGGGAAACATTCCTTTATGTATGGAATCTTCCTTATTATTGTGTATCATTCATTTTGGCTCTCGGTGCCCTTTCCATCCTTGTTGCAAGTATGTATTTCTATAAATGGGACGTTGGTTCATCATTTGTCTTTAAATGATTAAGTTATGTGAATTTGGAAGATTGTGTGATTTGCTGTAGAAGTAAGGTATTATGGTTAGGACCCTTTGTTCCATGTTGGCATTTCTTTGTGGAATTTTTATTGGGGTCCTTACAGATGGACTCATGTGTAAATAATTCTTCCAATATTACAGTATAATCCAGTAGAGTGGGGCAATTCATTAGAAATTTAAAACATGCCTAAAATTCTTTTAAAATATACTTTTAAATATAATATAATAAATAAAAGCTTTGTTTTTTTTGTAATTTTAATATTATTGTCAAGCTGATGTACAGAAGGGTTACAGTTACATAAATAAGTCAGTAAAACATTTCTTGTGTAACTTGTTAAACCCTCCCTCATTTTTCTTCCTCTTTTCTTGGCTCTCTCAATCCCACTGCCCAAGTTGTACAGATCATTTCTAAAATATTGTCATTTTGATTTCCTTTAAATAAATATTAGTGCTGTTTCCATCATGGAGCTCCACAATGTGAACACTGGAACACCACGGTTATACCCCTCTGCCTTGCATATATGCATATATATATATATGTATATATATATATATATACATATATATATATATATATACATGCCTATAATTTGGGTTCATATATTTGTTTGATTATTTATTTGTTTATTGCCAAAACTGGGGCCTGCATATTGTTCTTTGCTTTTTTCCCCTCAATGCTATCCACAGCTCCACTTCTGGCATTTTGGTGGTTGAAAGGATTTTCTCTGGAGGCTGTCTTTGAACCATGATCCTCAAATCTCACCCTTGTGCTTAGGTAGGATGACAGGTGTGAGCCTACTTTATACTTTGACTTTTCATATCATTGTATTATGCATATATTTCCTACCCAATAACATTCTTAGGAATTTCATACAAGGGTTGGGAAGGTGGCTCAGTGGTACAGCGCTTGCCTTGCATGCATGAGGCCCTGGGTTCGATTCCTCAGCACCACATAAGCAAAAAGAAAATAACCGGAAATGGCGCTGTGGCTCAAGTGGTAGAGCGCTAACATTGAGCTGAAGAGCTGAGGGACAGCGGCCAGGCCCAGAGTTCAGGCCCCACAACTGGACCAAAATTAAAATAAAAAAGAAAAGAAATTTCATACAGTTCTAAGAACATCACTTAAAATGATTACATGGAAGTCCAGTGCTTATAAATTCCATAATTAATTGAACTGTTTTTATCACTGAACATTTTTGTCATCTCCAAAATATTAAATGTAGCATCAAAGTTCTTTTGGATTTTTCATTCTAGTATTCATTTTTTATAAATAGATAAGTGTCTCCTAGTTAGAAATAACCAAATACAATCTTTCTTCTTACATAAATGATCCATTTTAACGTTGCTCATCTAAAACAGTAAGTTATTCTTCCCTGTGAAGTTATTCTTTTTCCCAGCATGCAGTTCCAGTTTTGAAACCTTTACACACCTTACCCACTATAATGCCTTTGTCTGAAATCCTTCTTGCTATCGTCCAGTTTTTTTACACTTTTTGTAAAAACCTTCTCCATGGTATATCATTAATAAGAAGGCATATTCAATTAATACCAACTTAATGTCATTATTTCCATGGGTATTTGCATTTTAGCCTGGATCAGAACTTGATTCTAACAGGATATTATTTTAATGGAAGAATCAGAACATCAGTCAGAATGCTGAGATTACCCTTATGAACAAATTTTATCTTTCATTGCTTTTTTTTTTTTTTTTTTGGAATTTGAAGGCTAAAGATTACTAGCTCATATATCCTCTGTTGGCACTGTATTTGATTCTGGTTCCCTGCATCTTGTATATACATTTTTCTAATTTGGGGATGGGAAGGCTAACAAAATGTTGAAACAAGGATACAGGTTGACCAATTGTAACAACGAGATGTACAATACACTATCTTGAAAATGAACTTCACAACTTCAAGGTATGGAGATAGAAGAGTTGGGGAAGTAAGGAGGAAAGGAATTGTAGGAGGAAAACAAACGATGGGTAACAATGCTCAAGAGGAAATGTACTCATTACCTTATTCATGTAACTGTAGCCGCTCTAAACAGTATTTTTACAATAAAAATATTTTAAAAGATGACCATCTTATACTCCCATAGTTAACTTGCTATACACCTTAAATGCTTCATATGTCTCGAAATGGGAAAACAAAAAGAAAGCAACTTTCAATATAGATTGTCTATTGTTGTAACACCAAAATGAAAAATGCAGTGCCAAGTGCAGTGCATAGACATTAACCTCAAGAATTCTGAGTTGTTTTCTTTGGCCGGAAATCTCTTAATTTTATTATACATAATATGCAGAAATGCCCTGAAAATTATTCATGCAGAAAAAAACAGGTCTACAAAATCAGGAAAATTTGACCAAGTCAAAAAGAATAAAATAAGACAAGAAAAATTCTATTCCTGTTTATATAAAATCTAGGATTAAATATGGTTCTACTAATAGTCTGAAGAAGAAAAAACAATTATTTATGTGAATTGTTATTACGATGATGCTAATATCCTTCTCTTGGATTGTTCCCTGTATTAATATGCAGTGTCCGTCCTTGACTTTTTGTATTGATTTTAATGAAAAGTTTACTTTGTCAGATATGAGGATTGCTACACCAGCTTTCTTACTGGGGGCCTTTGATTGGTAGATCCTTTTCCAACCCTTCACTCTGAGTTTGCTTGTATGTTCGGCTGAGAGGTGGGTCTCCTGAAGGCAACAGAATGGGTCATGTTTTCTGATCCAATCTGTAGTTCTTTTTCTTTTGATTGGCTAATTAAGCCCGTTAATATTAAGTGATAGTATAGAGAGATGCATTGTGGTCCCTGTCATTCCCTTTTTTCCTAAGTTTTTCTTCTTTCCTTTCCTCCTGTGCTTGCTCAGTTAGACTTCTATTACTGCCTGTCTGGTGCAGGTCCTTGTTCCTGGTTGCTTTCTTCAGGTTGTGTTCCCTTTTTTAGTATTGCTTGTAATGCTGGCTTAATGTTTATATATTCATTTAGTTTTTCTTTGCTATTAAAAATTTGCAGCTCTCCATCAAATGTGACTCCTAGCTATGCTGAGTATATCAGTCTGGGTTGGCAGTTATTGGCTCTCAGGGCTCGTATGGTACTTTCCCAGGCCTTTCTTGCATTCAGTGTTTGTGTGGAGAGATCTGCAGTGATTCTATTTTTTCCCTTTGTAATATAGCTCCTTCTTCATTTTTGCTGCATGTAATATTGTTTCCTTATTATTCAGATCTATCATTTTTACTATAATGTGTCTAGAAATGTTTCTCCTGGGATCCTGCTTGTGCTATATGCTTCTGTTATGTAGGTAAGATGTTCTTTTTTGAGATGGGGAAAATTTTCACCGATTTTCTTGTTGAATAGGTGTTGAATTCCCTTGCTTTGATATTCCTCACCTTCGTCCACTCCAATTATACGAAGGTTAAATTTCTTGTCACTATCTGCTTGCTCTTGAATTTCTCTTTGGAATATTTTAAGTGATTTTTCCATATCTGTCATTTTTTTGGTCCACTTGGTGTATTCTGTCTTCTGTATCTGACACTCCAAATTCCATTTCATTCACTCTGTTACCTGTGGCTTCCATTGTGGTTTGTATGGAGGAAATGGACTCATGTATGGATTCAATATTGGTTCTCAAAATACTGATCTCACCTCTTAACGAGGAGTGTACTGCCTCTATTTTGGCACTTATCCCACTTCTTAGTGAGGTGTGTGCTGCCTCTATTTTTACGTGTACTTCCTGTTTGACATCTTGCATCTCTTTCAATAGTTCGTCCTTGTGTTCTTTAAATTTCTTGTCTATTTCTCACATTATTTCTTGATTCATTGCCTCCAGCATCTCTTGGATGTAGCTTTTGCCTTCCATTCCTGCTTTGCTCCCACTCCCCTGCTGGCTTTTGGGCTTAGCTTGCTATCCTGGGTGTTAATAAACCTTGTAATTTTTCCCTGTGATTTTCAAATGGGGATTCAGGGATTATTGGAGACTAATCTGAAATTTTGTTTTGGTCAATATGTGCCTGTCTTTGCTTGTTTGTTGTTTCTAACTGCTGGTAGAGAGAGTTTGTAACTGATCTCGGTTCTGTTGGGGGCCGATCTCCAGCTGCTGGTCTGACCCATATAGGGTTCTCAGCTCTCTGCTGTAGATCACTGGCATTTCCCGCCTTTGGAAGGGTTGATCAGCCTAGACTGCTCCTGATTGCTCCTACAGGTGATCTTGGTGCGATCGGATGTGCTGGATGCACTCTCCCAGATGCTGGAGTCTACTATGAGCTCCTGATGTTTTTAGTTTTTTTCTCTTGGCCAGTTGTGGGCTTGAACTCTTGGCTTGGGTGCTGTCCCTCAGCTCAAGGCTGGAACACCACCATTTGAGCCACAGCACCACTTCTGGCCTTTTCTGATTATGTGGTGCTGAGGAATCAGATCCAGGGCCTCATGCACTCAAGATTAGCACTCTACTGCTGAGCCACTTTACCAGCCTGAGCTCCTGACTATTATCAGGTGCTGGTACCCTGTGTTGTCCAATCTTCAGCCTCGAATATATGGGTCAGGTTCTGGTGGGATTTAGGGCTTCTCTTGTCCTGAACCCCCGGGTCTTTTTCTGTCATAGGCATGCTTCCCAGGGGGTGCAGTTCCCTTTTTTTCTCCCCTCTGCTGAGGCATATGCTCAGCTTCTGACTTTAGTTGGGAGGAGTTGGATGTGTTGCTCAGGCAACGGATCCACAGGCCTAGTCCTGGCCCCAAGCTTGGGGCATGCCAGTTGTACCTGTGCTGCTGTGTATCCCACCTAGGGTATTCAGCCTGGGGTACACAGTTCAAATCTCTTCCAGTGTTGGGTGTCTTGACCTAGGGGCACTGTTTCTGTCTTAGGAGTTTAAGCTCCCATCCAGGGGCGCTCTTGCTCTAGACTGGCCACTAGCCAGCTGAGTGTGCTCTGTAGGCTGGTGGAGCTCTCGAACAGTTCCCAGTTTTAGTGGGTCCTGTGGTCCAGCAGTTGGGGTAGGGGGTCTCGGTCAGGGTCTGGGGATTCCCATCAGCTCTGATCTCCCTTGAGGGATACACTGACCCCTGTGTGATACTCACCCTGGAGCTAGATGTTTCTGTGTGATTTGGTCGTTGGTTGCCATTTCAATCAGAGTTCAGTTGAGGTGGTTGTGGGCTTGGCTGGGCTGGGAAGTGGTGTCTCTGTGTGTTTCTCTTCTCTTTTCCTTGGTTGAGGCTGTTTGTGTCCATGTTGTGGGAGGGCCTCTGGCCTCTGCCCAAGAGGAAGGGGAGGGGCCTCCAAGCAGGTTCTGAAAGCTGGGTTTTGTCTCTGTGCTTTCTGGATCAGCACCAGTTCGTTGCAGGTCTTCTGCTCTGGTGTTCTGTGGGTGTCCCGTGTAGCTCTGTGGCTCTCACTGTGGGTCCAAATTCCCAGCTTGGAGGTTTCTACATTCATCACGGTAGACTGACACTGGTACCTCATGCTGATTCTGCGCAGATGATCTGCAGACATCCCCCTGTGTCTCTGGGACTCTGGCAGCCCCCCGCAGGGCTGGGCTGGCAGCGGCTTGGTGCGCTGCTTCATGGCCAGTAAAGATTAGGGAGGGCTCTTCGCGTTTCTCTGTTCTGAAATTTTTCTTTGTCTCTTTCTTTTTTTTTTTTTTCACCTCCTGTTTTTCTCTCAGTGTTTGATTTTTTGTTATTGTCTGTCTCTTGGGGAGATTAAGCATTGGAACTCAAACTCTCTTTTTGGTTGGGGAGAGCTGTGGCGTTTTCCTACTGCCCTGTTGCCATCTAGGTCCTCCCTCAGAAAAAATAATAATTTAAATCAGTTTCATTTAACTTTTTTCTTTCTTACTCAGTTTATTTAAATGAACTTTATATGCCTAAGAGGGACATTACACAAAATAATCTTTCTATGTATATATTTTTTGCTTGTTTCTGTGGTGTCATGTCTCAAATTCCTTAAACTTTTTGACAGAAACATCCTCATTTTGGCAAATATCCAGATTGGAAGGGAAGGGAAGTGAGAATGGAGATCAACTAACATCTTACATCATCCACTGTCTAGGGCTGCTATTTCCACTATTGGAATTGATGATAGCCAGTTTGTAGATTCATTGTCATGAAATGGCCCTTACATCATTGATAAAATTGAGTAGCTCAGATTCCCTTTATAGCATTGTGCTTTTGGTGTCTGCATACTATGTGTCTGAAGGACCCAAAATCAAGCTCCTCTCTACAGAAGTGAGGTCTCCTCTCCTGAGAGAGTGAGATAATGTGGGGAGTTTTCAAAGGAAGAGGCTATTACTCAGCACTCCTATATTAGAGGATTTGGAGAGAGAGAAAAAGAAACCCATATACTGCCGCTAGAACTTGACCTCTTCCACTCAATCTTTCCTTCTTCATATAATAAAGCTGAGTAAGCTGAGGAAGGCGGAACACTACTTTCTAATTCAGATCTTGTTGCCTGGTTTTCCCAGAAAATTCCTACTCTCTTCTATGAGGGTCTGACTTCACATCTGACCTTGTCAAGTGTCTTCTCAGAAGGAATTCTGTCTTCAAAAACTAACTTTGTGGCAAATCTTTAACTCAGTTCACAGATGATTCAGTGGGAATAAATACAAATTGAATGTGCTGCATTATACACCTTTTAATGTTTATGGACATTAATTGTAAGTTTTAAAAGTTATATATAAAAACCATGAGCTTCTAGTTCATGCTTGTAATCCTAGCTACTCAGGGGGCAGAAATCTGAGGACTGTAGTTTGAAGCCCGCCCAGATGAAAAAGTCCATGAGACTTATTTCCAATAAAGTACTCAGAAAAAGCTGGAAGTGGTGTTGGGACTCAGTTGGTAGAACACTAGCCTTGAGCACAAAGAGGCTCAGAGACAGTGCCTAAGCCCTATGTTTAAGACCCAAGAATAGAAAACAAAACCTATATATTCTTACAAGAGTTGTACATATTTTCCTCTTTAGGTCCATCATGATCTCTTACCAGTAAACTCACGGCAGCTGTACTTTTGTTGTTCATGATACAACAGCTTTGTGGCCTGGGGAGGTCTCTCCTGACAGGTTATTCCTACAAAGCTTTGATGGGTGGCTGTGTTTTTAAAAAAATGAGTTTCTGTTCAATCCCTGTTTACAAATGAATTCACAAATCATCATGGCACCCTACTTCTGACCAGGGCTGCTGGTGAATTTAACATCGATCTCTGAGACAGAGACATAATTTCATTTGACATTATTATCATTCCAGGAAAAAATAGAAATTGTATTTATAAAACAATGTATCTATCCTGTTGAAATCCTAGTATTGATTTTCCTCACAGACTTTGAGACCAGAATTTGTTATATATGTACAAATATATCATGGGAGAAACATGGAATAGTGAACCGTTTTTGATTCTTATGTATTGATGAACCACAGCTTTATCATTAAACCCCAGTGTGAGATTTCTAACAATGCCTTGGGCCATCTCATTTAGAATCTTTAGATATTAGTGTAGCTTGCTCATTTAAAGGAATCAATTCTTTTTTTATTGTGATAATACTGTACAGAGAAGTTACAATTACATGGGCAAGATAAACGAGTACATTTCTTATCAAGCATTGTTGCCTCCTCTTTGTTTCCCCTTCCCATCCTTTCCCATATTCCCCCCACCTCCCCTCACCTGATCCTCCCCCCCACCAAAGTTGTAAAGTTCGTTTTTCGACATAACGACGTGTGCATCTCATTGTTGCAATTGGTACATCTGTTTCCCTACTTAAACGATTTATTTTTGCCCTTCCCCTCCACAAATTATACCAACATCAAATACAATGAAAGCAGGGGTTATACTGTGGGGGAGGGACATACAAAACAACATAGAAATCATCTTATAAATATGTTAGAAACAATTGCATGAAAGAAAAAAAAAACATTTGAATACTTATCTTGGGGTTCATTCCCTAACATAAACTTATCTGACCTTTTCTACTTTACTCAGACATATACAAGTTATTGCAAATAAGGAAAACCATGGGATCTATGTTTCTTTGGGCCTAGCTTACTTCACTTAATGGAATTTTTTCCAAGTCTTTCCATTTGTAAAGAAATCTATTCTTTCATAGAGCGAAAACATTACTAACCTTGGGGGCATATGGCAAGACTGAGATGAGGTCAGCCTCACCTAATGGACTACACCTCAAACCTGTTGCTGGAATCTGCATCTGCAAGCCCTGTTCTCCTGTGATTTTTACAAACCTCCCAACCTCGCTCCTTACAAGATATTCTAGCGGGATGCAGGTCACTCACATCTGTAATCCTAGCTACTCAAATGTCTGAAATCCATCCAGATGATCTTCACCAGCTCAATTAGAAAAGTCTGTTAAAATTGAGCCTCCAATGAGTAGTGCAAAGAGGGCTGAAAGTGTGATTTAAATAGTCAACTTACAGCCAACTAAACAGAAGACCCTGAGTTCAACCCTCAGTACTTAAAGGGGGAAAATAGGGGGGCAAGTTGAGATGCAGGACTGTATTCCAACTTGATAGTGTTCAGAGGATGAGTAGTTAGTAGGAAGTGTCTCAATGGCTGCTGTCAGTCAAGCCCTGGCTTAGAACTCTGTATTTGAAAAGTTGTAGTTGTTCTTCAATGGTAACACTCAAACTACATAAAAAGAATCACTTTGTATGTATATAGGTATAAGTTTATGCTTTGCTCAACTGTGGGAAATCAGAACAAGAAACCACCTCTGAAAACAGAATCAGCTGTATGGGGGGGAGGAAGAAGCAGATTCCCTACATAGTATAACATGAACCTCCCTGGAACTACATAGCTTGTAAAAGCAAACTCCAGCAAAGCACTGGCTGGGATTTATGGCAAGTTCTTGTCCCCTGCAAAGGCAACCTTCCCCCATGCCTGCTTTGCTCTCCAATCTCCGGTGTCAGTATCATACATCAACACATAATGGGATACAGGCATTGGGATGCTTGCTGATCTTTCTTTCCAACTTTATGTCTTAAATTCGCCTAGCTCCATGCCCCTAAGTTAATTTAGTCCAGTTTATAAGAACTTAGGAATACATGTTTTTTCCCAGATTCAATGTGTAATGTCTCCTAGCGGGGGCAGGTTATATCCCTTAGTCAATAACCCTTCAGTTACTGCCAGACAATCTTGGTGTCAAGTTTACTCTGAATTTTGTCTTTCTTATACACCACAACTCCCTAAAGTCAGTGTGATCCTTGGGTCTTCGAAGAGGGAAAGTTGGACACACTCTATATAATGGACAGAGAGGCCAAATGCCAATGTACATACCAAAGCAGTTCTGGCTTTGTCACCTACAACCAGTGGCAGCAGCCACCCCTGCATGATATTCAGGCTGCAGTTAAGCATTTACAATCTGCAGATCCACAGTCTACTTGTTCTCCGTTTATTTTTTAAATTTAGAAACTTAGTGAATACTTTCATTCAGTTTAAGAAGCCTAATATTATAGCAGTAAAAGGCCCAGCAATTGGACTAGGAGAATCCATATTGCCTCTTTGTGATGTAGTTTGAGCCAATGAAAAGGCTTGGTTCCAAACACCCTATACCCCCTTCAGAGAGGATGCAGGTGGTTGCTCTACTTTTATCTTTCCCAAGATTATGGGAGGCACGTCTGTGAGTACCTTGGTTAAACATATTTTAGACAATGTCCTAAAGACCTTTGGTTTGGGTGTTGTTCTACTCAGAGTATATGGTGTGTTCTCTGCGGACACTTCATCAAATCTATTTGTTTAGTTTAGTGCTCTGATCCTTCCCAGGAGAAGGCCATTCCTCCCATGAGAAGCCTCCAGATCTTCATAAATCACACTGATACACAGTTTTTTATCAAGAATTGTTCTTTTACTTCACAAGCTAAAAGCTGCCCTTTTAAAGTGGTAGTGGGAAGCCATGCACCAGTTGATCACACACAATTGTAATACTAGCCTTCTGGGAGGCTAATACCAGAATTGCAGTTTGAAGCCACTGTAGGCAGAGAAACCCAAGACATTCTTATTTCAGCTAACCTGGAAAAAGTCACAAGTGTACCAGTGGCTGGAATGGTAAGTGTGCCAGACTTGAACAAAAAGAGTGAGGTTAAGAGCCAAAGGACCTGAATTCAAGTCCTAGTATTCAAAACCCCACCCCCTGCACCTGAACCATACACCTCCCCCAACAAACACACAAAAGCAATTAGGGAGCAAACTTGTATAAATAAAAGATGTGGGGAGAGAGGTTCAGTATAAACTTATGGTTCATTTTTTTCACTATTTAAAGTATCCCATTCATGATGAGAGATTGTGTTTGCATTTACTCAATTACATATACCTTGTTTCTTAGTTCTAGAGAGAGGCTGAGAGAGTTGGTAGAGAGGAGCATACAGAGAGATTGAACTTTGTTGAAGGAAGGAACTGGATGTCGGATTGGATGGGGGACAAGTGCAACTCCTCCAGCTCCATCACTGAGTGCCCGGGATTTGACCTGGCTAATTGACATGATGCTGTCTTCATATCTAACAGTGTGGGGAGTGCAGGAAGACCATTGTGTCATGGAGAATGACTGTAGCTGAGGGAATTGCAGAAATAACTTATAGCGCACAACTGGAGTAGCAGGACCTCCCTTTTGAGTTCACAACTAAGTTTATCTTTGTGTCACTGGGACCTACATCCTCATGCAGAAACATCCAGCATCTGGAGGTATCACTTCCTTAGGGAGCCTACAATGAAGGGAGATAGACAGTACAATTCCAGGCAATCCTGGGAGCAATTAGAGTACAATAAAGAAGGAAATTTTTGCCTCCTCTCTGAAATTACAGAGGGTAAGAGTAACTGAGGAGAGAAAGCTGTAAGTCACTGCTGAGTGGTTAGGGTTCATAAGGAAGGCACATTGGAGCTGGGAGTCGTCTGTGTAATCCTAACTATTTAGGATGCTGAGATGTGAACCATCATTATTCAGAGCCACACCAGGCTAAAAAGTGGGTGACATCTCCTCTGAGGCTAGGGACGCATATCAACCTCACTACAATAGGAAACCAAAAAAGGTGAGTCCAGGCTATGGCATGTACCTGGACAGGAAGCAAAACCACAAATGAACAGCACAAAATAGGATTATAGCTCATCTATTTACCAAGTACAAGATTCAGTTCTAACACAAGTACCATGAACAAGTATAAGCTTGGTGATATCAGTGTCCCAGTGTGATGCACTGAGATGGCTGTTGCATTTGTTGCTCTGTGTACTACTGGCAAAGATGAAGAGTCCGTCAACATCCATCAATCTATGCCTACAAAGAAAGCAAATGCTGAGCAGAACCACTCACAATGTCTAAGAATGGAGGGAAAGAGAGTAGGGATCTTCAGGACCAGATAGACTGCTGCGTGAGAGAAGGCAGAGGGAGGCAATGGTGAGGTTGGCATGGGGTTTGTGTTTAGTGACTAATATGACTTCAGTGGAAATGTTCTGTCTTTGATATGTTTTATGACATGTGCATTGAAGGAGAGCTGGGTCAGTCCAGGGAAACACTCGTGTAAATTTTCCATAGATTGAAACTTACTCTAATGTAGAAGTTGTTTTTGAAAACTGAGATGTGGAGAAGTTTATAAAAGACCACAGCCCCCCAGTTCTGGCACTGGTCTCTGTAGATGTACCTGCCCTATCCACCCTTCTACTGGTGGGTGCTTGTTCCCAGGGTGCCTCATGCTCCATCCCTTTGTGCTGCTCAAACCAGAACAGCTGCTGTTTGGCAGGGAGGATCAGGGAGCCCTGATGCACTTAGGTACCAACAGTGCTTCCTTCCCTTGGAGGCACAACACATTACTGAGCTCTGAAATATCCTATCATTGCTATGAATTGGAGCTTCCAACACGTGGGCATTCACACTCTTGGGAAAATTCAGGAATTCCTTTTATTGTCCTGCACATGCAGCCATTTGGAAAAGAGAAAAGAACAAGTCAGGAAAGGCTCCCTAGTAATAAACAGATGTGTATGGAGCTTGCTTGAAGGAAGCAAGATGGGCCACCATAACAGTATGATGGCTACAGACAGATGGCTCCAGATAGATCAGATGAAGAGAACCAGGTAAGGACATGAATTGAAGGCAAATGGTAGAGACCCATGTTAGAGCTATTGACTGATCTACCAAGGGAAGAAAACATAAAAAGTAGAGACTAGGCTAGGAATGGTGGTACGCGCCTATAATCCACATACACATGTAGCTTAGCCCAAAGGCCTACTTAGACCCTATCTCAAAAAAGAGAAAAGTGACTGAGGAGAACAGAGTGGAACCACATACACTGGGTTCTCTGGACCTGGACATGTTGGCATATACTGTGTTTAGGATATACTTCCTGCTTGACTGGAGGGACTAGACTGTGGTTTCTCTACTGAATGTTGAGAAAGAAAATGATGTTCTAAGGTGGGAAAATTCAGTGGTCGTATGTTCCTTCTCCTTTATACTCTGAAACCAACATAAAATCCTGGGACAAAATTAAAGTCAATGTAACATGTATAAGTATGTATAGATGTATATACTACATGTTTTAAAAACAAAAGAATGTTCACTTGCTCCATGCAGTCATGGGAAATCATGTGTCAGACTCACTCAGCATGGCAATGATTTGGGAATATGAAAGTCTTGGTTGCTTTGTCTCTTATAGTTTTATCCACTTGGTGAAATGTGAAATCTATCAACGTGGTGATATCTAAGGTGATATCCAGCAGCAATACCCCCAGCCTTTAGAACATGGGCTCTGAATGTTCACTTACTCCATGCAGTCATGGGAATTCATGTGTCAGACTCATTCATTATGGCAATGATTTTGGGAATATGAAAGTCTTGGTTGCTTTGTCTCTTATAGTTATATCCACTTGGTGAAATGTGAAATCTATCAACGTGGTGAAATCTAAGGTGATATCCAGCAGCAATACCCTCAGCCTTTAGAACATGGGCTCTGTGCTCAGGAATAAATCACTTTTCATAACTCAGATAGGAAAAGAAACCCCACAAAGCCATTCTATGCCTGGCTCACTTCCATAAGATTAACAATTACTTGGCATTATTAATGGCTCATTGTCTTTATATGAAGAGTTCACACATGGGAGCTGGCTTTAGAAGACAGAGTGCAGATAAAGCAAGTTAGAAAAATAACCTCAAAATAAAACAGACACTTTAGTTCACATTTTTGGAATCCATGTGATTCTCAATGAGTTATGTTTCTCTTAATCGCCTAGCTCATCTGCTCATTGGATTGTGACCCCACACAATTCATACTTGGTGTCCACTAGCACCCCCCCCAGAGGATTTGGGGTTTGTGAGTACCCATCCTCAGTGTTGACATTGAGGGATAGGGCCCCCTCTGTCTGATTGCATCACATTTCACACCACATCACTCTGCTTCCTTTCAGGCCAATGAATTGTTGATCAGTGGATAGAAGCTCACTGTGCAGGAAATATATGGAAAAGGTCTGTTGTCCCAGGTTTCTGGCCAGGGATGTCATGGTTCTAATCAAGGAGGTTGCCTCCTTTAATATAGATATTTATGTAGTTTGTTCTATTACATGTTAGTTTTAAAAAATAAAATCTTGGACTTGGAAGCTGGCCCAGTGGTAAAGTACTTGCCTAGCGTGCATGAAGCCCTAGGTTCGATTCCTCAGCAACCACATATCCAGAAAAAGCCAGAAATGTTGTTGTGGCTCAAGTGTTAGTGTGCTAGCTTTAAGCAAACAAAGCTTAGTGACAGTGCACAGGCACTGAGTTCAGGCCCCAGAACTTACAAAATGAATAAATTAATAGTTGATCAGCTGTTGCCACTTCAGGCCAAAAAAAGGGTAACAAGGCTCAGGACTTTTGTCCCCAGGGCTCATGTTTCTACCCAGTAACATCGTGATAAGGTTCATGTCTCTCACTTTCCAATACCCAGAAAACCCTTAAATCATGAATGGATCAATAAAATGTGGTATATATGTATGAGGTTACATATATATATATATATATATATGTATATGTATATATATATACACACACACATCCATACATACATACATTTACATATATATATATACACACACAACCATCCATCCATATATATATATATATATATATGTATGTATATGTATATACACGCACAGAAATCCCACTCATCCATCAGAGAGCATGATTAACTACCATTGGTAACAAAGTGGAAAGACTGGGAAAGCATTATATTACGGGAAGTAATCCAGACTCAGAGAACACAGGCTGCATGTTTTCTCTTATTTGTGGCAGCTAGACTGCTCCAATAAATCCAAAAGCATATACACTGGATTTTGTGCTAAAGGTTACAGATGAATTACCTGAAGCATAATGGACTCTATGAAAAGCAGAACGTCTGATTTTTGTGTTCTCTGAAGAAATGTTTAATGGTCTGCCAAGAAAATAAAAACAAAACCTCCAAAAGTTTGTCAGTTGTTAATAACTTAGTAAAGAAGGATGCTCTCATCTGAGTGGACCAGATTGAATACAGTCACATACATTTTAGTGACTAAAAATCCAAATCCTACTGACATCACAAATAAGTGTGTCTTATTAAAAGTTTTAATCTATTTCTATTTCCGACATTCCAGACCAAGAATTATTGTCTTACAAGGGAATATGAACACAAAAACATCCATTTGTGGAAATGATCATGAGGCTAGTTGTTTTTTCTGAGAAGTTTGTCTAGATTAAAACAAATAACTAAACTTAAATGCTGAGGGAAATAAATGTATTACTCCATCATACCATAAAAAGAACGTAATCTGTGAACAAGGCAAACAAGACAAACAAAACTAAGTCAAATAACAGAAGTTTCAATGAAGTAAATTTCTTCTTTCTCTTTACCATCTTAAATCCTCCATCTCTGTGTCTTCTGGTATGCAAATGAGAATCTGGCAAACCTCTTAAGGAACAGAGCAGAAGGGAGAGTCTCCACAAAGGCCAGATGAGCAGTGTGAGTTGACAGGTACCCAGGGTAGGTGTTTTTAGTATGGAAAGCTGTTGGAACGATCCTTTCCTCATAATCCAAACACACACATGTTCATGGCAATGT
Source organism: Dipodomys merriami (assembly GCF_024711535.1). Lineage (NCBI taxonomy): Eukaryota > Metazoa > Chordata > Mammalia > Rodentia > Heteromyidae > Dipodomys > Dipodomys merriami. The sequence goes on from NW_027202692.1 coordinate 49,364, forward strand.
CCAGAAATGTCGAAGTAAGGGTTATAAAGATCAAAGGTGAAAAAGCAATAATCTAGCATAAAAGTTAAATGTTTCAAACAGGAAATGTGGTAGTGCATGACTGTAATCCCAGAACTCAGGAACCTGAAGCAGGAGAATATTCAATTTTAGTCCAGCTAGGCAATAAAGCCAGGTCTTGCCTTAGGAAGTTCATGTTTCCTATCATCACTTCCTAAAGGAAAACTACTTCCACGAGACGCCCCAACTGAGATTTCCATGGCACTCTCTCCATCTTCACTTTAATTACCTTTACTAGTTTCTTCTCTGTCACTATCCATTTCCCAGAAAATCAACCGCAATTCATCTCCCTTCGTCCTATCTTCTGCACACAAATGATTGCTGCCTATTCTAGTGCCATTCCCATTGTTTCTCTGTATTTTCAACATTGTCCTATCTTCATCTGAATGATCATTTTCACTGGAACTCCATGATATATTTGTGAGCTCAATGTACTAGATGTGGTTGCTTCTTTGGTCTTGGAGATAATTCAGTATTTCAATAATTCTATATTTCAGGTGTCCTGAAATGCTTTTCCAAACCTGAGCCATGCTCCAGAAAGGGAGGCAGCAGATGTGCCTGTTAGGTTTTTAAAAAGAGGTAGCCGAGTAAGAACAGCACCTGCATGCACGTGGTATTAAGGTAAGGGGTAGGTTTATTTGGTAGACCTGCTGGGACCAGGCAAGGTTGGCACTCCATGTGGCTGGGAAAGGCCTGGGAATGAGAGAGAGTTGGGAAGAGAGGAAAGAGCTAGAAAAGAACAGAGAGAGAGGTAAGAACAGCAGCACTCACGTGGTATTCAGGTAAGGGGTAGGTGTATTCAGTAAACCTGATGGGACCAGGCACGGGTGGCACTCCATGTGGCTGGGAAAGGCCTGGGAAAGAGAGAGAGCTGGGAAAGAGGAGAGAGGGAGCAGAGAGAGCTAGAAAAGAGCAGCAAGAGAGACAGAGAGGAACAGAGAGAGAAAGAAAGAATCTGGGCCTGGGCTAGCCCTTATCTAGGGTATGGGCGGAGAAAGGTGTGGCCACATCAAATTCACATGTGACCTCAGCAGATGCAGATGTGACCACTTCCATGTGTCCCAGTTGCCTAGGTAGCGCAGGTACTGGGTGGAAACTTTGCTGCTAGGAGGGTGGAGTCTGCTTACCATCAGGGGCGGACCTTACAGTGCCCACTGTCCTAAGACTTGTTCTTCTGACCTGTGGTGAACTCTTTTGGAAAGTATCGGTACTCTATGTCCCACTTCCTTTTCCACTTGGGTCTGCTGGTCCCATCACCAGAGACATGGTATCAGCCCATGCTAGAATAAGTCTTTGGAAAGAATAATACAAAACCCAATAAAGGAAGCACAAGGAAAGTATATGGTGTTCTGTCTGAAAATAGAAAATTCATAGTGAAGCAAAATTTATAGGGTTCAAACCTCCATTTTCACAGGCCTTGGTCAAGCCATCATTCCAGTTCTTCATGTGTGTTTAACATTTATCCTCAGGCTCTTCTAGTGTTCATATAAGTCCTACTGACCACCAGGAGTCACTGGAAGTCCAGGGAACATTTAGGGTATGGTTGGAGGTGTCATCCTAGAGGTCCTTTTTGGCTCTGACAGGCCAGGAATTAGATTAAGCAGCCAAAAAGAAGGCAGCAGTAGATGTAGGGGAAGCTGCAGCAATGGCTACAGTCTCAGCCTGAAACCCAAGGGGCTGCAGCCTGGTCATTGCAACCGTTGGAAATCATACGCTCATGGGGAGCTCAATTAGAATGCACAGAGTAGGGATAAGTGGGGTATCCGGAAGCCAACCTACTGACTGCTGTGACCATGCAAACTGAGGATTGACAGCTGAGGGTGGTCATTCCATAGGCCCAGTGGCTGAAAGGTTGGTCCACATAGTGGTCACGTAAGCCCTGGTGTCATTTGACAGGGAAAACTTTTTGATTTTTCTCCCCATCTAAGCTGCCTTCCTACCATCATCCACACACCTCACTTCCTCTATAGCAAGAGCATAGGCAAGAGGCACCCCACTCAGTTTAGAAGAGATTTTGCAGTGGTCCCCTAATTACTCCTACCTCTTCAAGAGGCTGCAGCTGGAGCTGTCCTTGGAAAGTCATGTGCAAACCCAGTGGGGACTCAAAAGGACGCAAGTGCTGCTGAACAGAAGCATGAGAAGCTGAGACCATTTGAATATAGTGATGGAGGTGTGGCCTAGTTGGTAGACTGATAGCCAATGAACCAGAGTCAGGTCCTGTGTTCAAGTCCTCATCAAACACCAAAGAATAAAGAGAAAAATATCCCTTCGTGGCATTTTTTACATTTCACATTCCTTCTGTACTTTCACTAAATACATCTCTATATACCCATGAGTAATAAATATATTCCTTTTGTGTTTGGATTAGGCTACATTTTTAGATTACCGTATTTAGTAATCCAGGACCTCAACAATCATACTACCACTCCATTTTTCTGTTGTTTTTTTCTCCATTCATTTTTGTTTTCATCTATTCTTAGAGCTTGAATTCCAGATCAGTGCTCTGTCCATCATCTCTTTTTGCCCACATCCCTACTTTTTGCCTTTGTATCTGTATTGGAGTCTTTGAACCTCATGTAATTTTCTGCGAGAAGTGGTCTCCAATAGTGGTTCTCAGATACCAACCTCCAGATTTGTGTAGTCATGAGCCAGCAGCATCCGACTTCTACTGTCATTTGTGCTGGTGGTCTTCCAAATCATTTCTCAAAAACTAGGCTATTCCTGTGGCTCGTAACCTATACCCTTCATCTCTCACCCTCCTCAGAATCAGGGGTTTTAGGTTCAAACCACCAGCCTATAGCTTAAGACTTGTTTCATCTTATTTTTCCCTTTTTTATCTTGCTGATTTTTTAGAAATTATGAGTTTCAATAAAACCATGGATTCCGGCCCTGGGAATGTGGTTTACTTGTAGAGTAAATTAAGCCCTGGGTTCGAATCCTCTTTCTCACATAAACAGAAAAAATTAGAAGTGGCACTTGGACCCAAGTTGTTGAGCACCAGCCTTGAGCAAAAGTAGCTCAGGGACATCCCATGCCCTGAGTTCAGGCACCAGGACTGCGAAAATAAAAACAAAAACAAAAAAAACGAAAACAAAAAAAACCCAATAACATGGATTGCTGCTGCAGGTGTCTCAACCCGTACCCTTATCTACTCATGACACTGAGATCTGTTCCAATCTGGAGCCAGCCTGGGCAGGAAAGTCTGAGACTCTTATCTCAAATTAATGACAATAAGCCAGAAGTGCAGCTGAGTTTCAAGTGCCAGAGTTCTAGCCTTTAATGCAAGAAGCTCAGGGATAACACCCAACCAAGAGGTCAAGTTCTAGGCCTGTCCAACAATTTGTAAATATATGAAAAAGTAAATTAATTTTATAAATGAATATCTCTAATTGTTGGAGACATGGCTCAGTCTGTTGAGCACTAGTCAGTGAGGGAAAGTGACAGGTACTGAGATCAATTCCTGGTTTCAGACTACAAAAAAAAAACAGAAATGAAAACCAAAGAAATAGACTAATATTAACTGAGGGGTGGTTGCAGGGCATAGGCAGGCCTTGCCTCCACTCCTCCCTCTTCCAGCCTTCTCTGCCTCAGCAGATGGTGGCCTGGACTGACCAAGTGGAAGAGTCTGCTGGCTTGGGGAATAGTAGCAATGCCCCGAGACCCCAGCTTAAGTAGTCAATGAGGAAGGAGAGGATTGGGTGGGAGAGGCAAGAGCTGCTGCTGCCTTAGTCTTCATCTCATGGCAGCTAGCTCTCTGCCAACTTGGTTATATCTCCCAACTCCCTCAATGTCTACTTTTTCCAACACATATTTTATTTTTCTTTTACAATTTCTTCTTTTAATTTTTTAATGAATTGATTTATTTTGCCCTTGGTTCTAGGTAGGACTTGAACTCAGGGACTGGCCATATCCAAGACTATTTTTTTGTTGACCATGGGGCTTGAACTCTGGACCTGGGCACTGTCCCTCAGCTCTTTAGCTAAAGGCAAGTGCTCTGCCACTTGAGCCACAGTGCCACTTTCGGTTTTCTGGTGGTGTTTTGGAATTGAGTCTCACTGACTTTCTGGCCCTGGCTGGCTTTGAACCACGATGCTCAGACCTCAGGCATGAGCCACTCGCGCCTGTCCTAGACCATTTTTCTTCAAGGAAATTGCATAATAACATTTCAGCCACATCTCAACAGCTGACTTATTTTTCTTGTTGGGTTATTAGAAAGAAGAGTGTCTTAAAAATCTGGTTTTCCTGGGTACTGGTGGCACATGCCTGTTATCCTACTTAAACAGGAGCTAAGGATCACAGTTCAAAGCCAACCTTGGTAGAAACGTCTGTGAAACACTTATCTCCAATTAATCACCATAAAATTGAAAGTGAAGCTGAGGATCAAAATTGTAGAGCATTAGCCATGAGCAAAAAGAACGCTGGAAGACCACCCAGAATCTGAGATCAAGCCCCAAGACCAAAATAAATAAACAATGAATAAATAAACAAATAAATAAAGACTTTCAAGTGTAGGTGTCTCACACCTATAAACTTGGTAGTCAGGCGGCTAATTTCTGAGGATCACAGTTTGAAGCCAGCCTGGACGGGAAAGTTTGTGTGACTCTTATCAGAAATAAGTAGAAAAGGCAAAAATGGAGCTGTGGCTTAAGTGGTAAAGTTGCTAGACTTGAGCCTTTTGCTCAAGGGATCATGACCACAGGTATCATCATGAGCAAAGGATCATCAAGCACAGGGATCATGAGTTTTATCTCAGGGACTACCCTCCCAATTGAATAAATAAATTAAAAAGTTTAGGGCTTTGAGGAGTGAATAAGATTGTTGAGGGCTAGCCAAAGAGCATGAGCAGTAGGTACCAAGCTGGAGTCCTGGTCTGACCTGGACATGTGTGGGTCCTGCCACCCCCACCCCCTCACCATCTGGCTTACAGCAGAGGCAGGCCAAGCTAGATGGGGAGGAGGAGGAGAAAGAAACTGCTGGCTTTAGGAAACCTTCAAGATGCCCCCAGCCCCCAGCTTCAGTGGAAAAATGAGTCAGGAGTGGATTTTGTGCAGGGACATCTAGTGCTCCAGGGAGCATGTGATGTGGGAGCTAAGAATAGAGTTGAGTCTCTGCTCCTGTAGGGCAAGAAAGGAGCCTGGGCTGGGCCCCTAGACCTAGGGAACCAGCAAGTTAAGGTAGAGTCTTGATGCCTCACATGTTGCCCTGGAGCAGCAAAACCAAGGGGTACCTGGAGCACAGAGAGTGCTTCTGAGCTCTGAATCCAGTTGGGAAAAGCTTGGCTTTTGTCATTGGGTAGAGGTTGGTTGGGGAAGGTTGTCTGCAGCTAGGCATGGTCCAGCTGTGCTGCAGGCATAGTGTAAAAGCTGCCTGTCTGCTGGTTGAAGGCAGACAGGAGGATTTTCTTCCTTGGCAGACTGTGAATCCAGATCCTCAGATTGCTCATTTTAATACCTAGCATTGCGGATGTGAGCCACCACTGCCAGGCTCATTTGAGAAGCCTTAATTGCTTTTCTTTTTTCCATATTTTTACCCTCAGGACCAGGACTCCCACAAGCCACCTGAGGCTTTCACTCAATGGATCTACTAACTTAGGCATCCCTCCTTACCCCCTGAATGCCTCTTTTCTTACAATTTTCCTTTTATTTTTTGTTTGACATTTTAAAATTTTAATTAATAAATTTATTTATTTTTTTGTTGCTTCTAGCACTGGAACTTAGGGCTTGGCCACTGTCCCAGGGTGTTTTTGCTCCAGATTAACACTCAAGTTTTTGATTGTGTGTGTGTGTGTGTGTGTGTGTGTGTGTGTGTGTGTGTGTTTATGTGTGTGTGTGTTAGAGACTTTTATTGTAAAAAGGATTCTCATTGAAATGACTAGCTTATGGTGGGTGTGGCTCACAACTGAAACCCTACCTATTCAGAAGATGAGATCTGAGGGTCCCAGTTTGAAGCCAGCCTGGGCAGGAAAGTTTTTGAGACTCTTAGCTTGAATTAACTAGCAAAATCCAGAAGTGGAATTGTGGCTCAAGTGTTAGAATGCTTGAAAAAAAGAAGCTCAAGTTCAGAGCTCAGGCCCTGGCTTCAAACTCCATGAAGGCCCTTCACTAATGAATTATTTCAGGGCTTGGAAATGTGACCCAGTGGGTCGAGTGCTTGATAATGAGCTACTGAGTTCAAGTGCAGGCCTGTGAAAGATAACTGGCCTGAAGAGTATGAAGTTCATTTTCTTTTTCCTTTCATGTCTCTTGCCTTAACTACCTTAGGCTTCTCTGTAACTCTCACCCCACCTTTCAAATTCAGACAAATGACTTCAAACTCTTCCCACTGAGCAACAGATTAACTCTTAATGGAAGCATGTAACTTAATTTTGAGCTAATATTAAAGGCATAATTATTTATGTTCTTACAATCCAAGAGAGTAGCCGTGTTGGGAGCAAACTCAATTTTCTACATGAAAAAGTGTCTTAAAATATTTTCCAACCAGGAATAAAAAATAGTGAACAGGGAATCATTTATTGAAATTAGAGAAGGTGATGATGAAGCTTTCAAAAATATCCAAACACATAGGATAGAAACTCAGAGGTGTTATTAAGAAAACAGATACTCTAGTTGCTCTAGCTGGGAAATTGTGTGTGTGTGTGTGTGTGTGTGTGTGTGTGTGTGTGTGTGTGTGTGTGTGTGTGTGTGTGTGTGTGTGTGTGGTGTGTGTGTGTGTGTGTGTGTGTGTGTGTGTGTGTGTGTGCATCCACAACAGGTCTTTTACTCATGCCTGTGTCCTGTCATCTGCTTATTCTGTGCAAGGATGGCAGTACACCACAGGGCCACAGGTCTTCTTATGGTTTTTTTAGTAGTTAATTGGAGATATATATCTCATGAATTTTCCTGTCTGGACTTAGTATTTTGATCCCAGCAATCCTTGGATTAGTGTTACTGGGTGATACCACAAAGTGACAGTTCATTAAACTGGGAGCAATACGGAAGTACTTGTGCAAGATGCAAAGTAACCAGTTCATTAATTTGGGAGTAACACATGATCATATTAGATTGCCTTCAAACACATTGTTTATGATGAGTTTCTCAGAAGTCCAAAGCATAATCAAAACCTATTAGCCACAATGTATGAAGTATCACATATTATGGTGTAGAATATATACAATGAATTAAATCCTAAATCAAAAGTCTTTACTAGGTTTGTTACTTAAAAACAAATCACAAATGTAGTGTCACTGAAATGAAGTCGAGACTGGAGGCATGCAACAAGCAGCAGTACACCTGCTTAGTGTGCAAAGGCCCAGAGTTCAAGCCGCAGGACCATAAAGAAGTAGAAGAAATTGAAAAAGAGGAGAAAAGACAGGTACAGAAAAGGAGGAGGAAGGGATGAGAGGAGGGAAAAGAAAACCGAGGAAGTAGGGAAGAACACAAGAAAAAGGAGGAAGAGAAGAAAGGAAAGAAGAAGAGGAGAGGAGGGAAGGAAGAGGGAAAAAAGACTCAGGGAGGAGGAAGAGAGGAGACAGGAAGAAGAGAAATGCAATATAACAACAAGAATTTTTGGCAAACATCTTGGATAAGTGATCTGCATCTCCTTGGCAAGAATTATTTTCTCATCAGAGAGACAACCAATACAGTGAAAATATGGATGATTACCTGTGGCTCGGTCATTTTGTCATCAAAGCATTACACTGAGTTTTTACACTGCATACTCACTGAATTTAAAGTTATCATAGATGTACTCAAATGAGGCAGGATGAGTGTGAGGACTTCCACGTGCAGTGTGGGTTGAAGATCCCTCAGGAATATGTTGGCTATGTTGGAAGGCAATCAGTGATAAGCCCATTGCTCCTGACCCTTTCCCGGGTCTATGTAACTGAGACTTCTTTTCAGGAGCAGGAAATAGAATGCACACTGATAAAATAAATTACACTCAAACAAGACTAACTGGAGACATACAATTTCTTCCCTTATTTGGAATAACTATGTCTGAGAGAAGCAGAAAGGGTCAGATACGTTGATATTAGGTGAAATGAACCCCAAGATAAATATTCAAATGTTTTTTTTCTCATTCTTACGAAAATGGATTGAGGTTTATGTTTGTTTTTTGTAGCACTCGCACTCAGGGACTTTTACATGTTAGACAAGCTGTCTACCACCGTGCCATATCACCAGCCCACAAGGAATAACCCTTGTTTTCATTGTATTTGATGTTGTCATAATTTGTGGAGGGGAAGGGCAAAAACAAACCATTTAAATAGGGATACAGGTGGACCCATTGCCACAATGAGATGTACAAGTCATTATGTGGAAAATGAACTTTACAGCTTTGGCTGGAGAGTACGGGAGATAGGAAGGGATGGTAAGGGGAAACAATGGATGTTTGATAAGAACTGTACTCATTACCTTGCCCATGTAATTGTAACCCCTCTGTAAGGTATTTTCACAATAAAAATATAAAATAAAGGTGGTGGAGAAAGACTGGGCAGTGGCCACAGCCTGCCATCTGAAACTTTGGCCAGCTATGCTATCTCCTGCACAACAAACCAGATCAGGACAAAGTTGTGGAGGCACAGCCACTGTGTGTTCAGAACAGAGAAACTGTGATGCCACCACTTCCAAGTGCTTTAAATATGTTACTATCTTATCAGGCGTTAATGTTTTTATATTTTTCAATAATCCTTTTTGGCAGCAATACTGTTTCATTCTCTCTCTCTCTCTCTCTCTCTCTCTCTCTCTCTCTCTCTCTCTCTCTCTCTCTCTCTCTCTCTCTCTCTTTCTCTCTCCATCACTCACACACACATTAACAAAATTATAAAAAAAACTAACTTGTTACCAAAAAATAAATAAATAAACAGCCAGGCGCCGGTCGCTCATGCCTATAATCCTAACTACTTAGCAGGCTGAGATCTGAGGATTGTGGTTGAAAGCCAGCCTGGGAAGGAAAGTCTGTGTTCCTATAGGAACTCTGGGTTATTTTTCCAACTTTGCTTTTATATAAAGATATTCTTTTAAGAAAATATAGTTTAAAAAACAATGATAACAACCAGCTGGTCAACATTTATTAATAACCAGAAGAGGAATTTAAAGGTTCCTAATACAAAATAATAAGAAAATAATCAGTACATATTGTACAAAAGCATTGAAATATAAAACCATATGCCATAAATTTGTGCCATAGGGGCTAATCAAACTTAAAAAAATTAATAATCTACAGCTAAGATATGGAACCATCCCAGATGCCCCTCAGTAAATGAATGTATAAAGACAATATGGAATATATACAAAATGGAATTCTATGTTCCCATCAGAAAGAATAACATCTCCCCATTTGTAAGGAAATGAAAAGAGTTGGAAAATAATATTAAATGAATTAAGCCAATCCTAAAGAAACAGACTCCATGTTTTCCCTCATTGGTAATAACTAGTGTATGTCTAGTATAGCCCTAGAAGAGGATCACAACAGCTCAATAGCTATGTACATATGGAACATACAAGATGCTAAGCGAAATGAACTCCAAGATGTGAAAACAATAGTTTTTTCTTTGTTGGTGTTGTTTTTAAGGTGCTATGTTTTTAATTGTGTCTTTTCCCTATGGTTTATCCCTTGTTGTCACTGTATTTGATTTGGTTAGACTGTGTATTGTATATACGTTTATCTGAATAGGGAAGGGGAATATCAAAATGGTGAGACAAAAGACAAAGAGCAAACCAATGCAAGAGTGAAACTCGTGAGACAATTTGTTGGAAATGAACTTCACAAGTTGTGGGGAGTAGTAAGAGGTGGGGAAGTGTAAGATAAAGGAGGGTGGAGGTAACAATGTTCAACAAGAAATGTACTCTCTGTCTTACTTATGTAAGTGTAACTCCTCTGAACATCACCTTGACAATAAAATTAAAGAATTTTTCAAATGAAATAACATTTGAATGGAAATAACTAGGTCCTGCTTTTGAGGTTTTAAAAAAAAATTAGCCAAAGGATTACACAATAGTTTCCAAAAAAATTAATGATATAGAAATGTGAACTATCTTGATTTAATCATTACAACCATGTATATGTGTGAAGTGTCCTTCCATGCCCCATAAATTTGTCCAATTAAAAAAATAGTACAAATAGAAGCATAGAATGGCAAATGGAATTGATGATATATATGTATATATAATTTAATTCAAACACTTGATATTTTGACAACTGACTAAAAGCTATAACTGTCATGTTAAATACAGTTCCATAAATAGGAGCAATATGTACATTAAACATGCTCTTTCTTTACTGGGATTCTGGAAGTTTTTGTTTGCATCATTGAAAAACTATTTAACAAAAGATGCAATATCTTTTTAGTTTTTCAATTAGTCACCTTAAGTTTTTATTACATTTTGTTCAGAGTCACTTGGAAAAGCTTACATCACTCAACAAAGAGAGTTATCAAGGTTACCTTCAGTTCTTGCAGCTGAAGTAGATTGGAATTGGAAGCAACACTGTGAAACAGAAAGACACAGAGGAACTGCAAGATCTAATTATGGGAACTCAGTGTACATAACCATGGAACTTCAGTTGTGACTAGGAACATACCAACTAACAAGCCTTTCTTGATAGATGACTTATCATTGTGCTAATAAATACTGTATTTTATAACAGAATGAAATGTTCTATAATTTAGAAGCATCTAAATGTAAGGAATTTTCCTAAGAATTGTCACAGACACGTTTAGTTTGCTAAGTCTCATCTATATGAAGTTGAGAAATGTGTCAAAGTATTTGACAAAAAATGACTTTGAAAGAAGTAATAACAGAGAACCAATGCCACTGTGGGTTAAAACATTAGCCAGGTGCCAGTGGTTCATTTGTGTAATCCTAGCTACTGAATAGGCTGAGATTTGAGGATCATGGTTCAAAGCTAGCCTGGGCAGGAAAGCCTAAGACTATTATCTGCAATTAATCACCAAAAAACCCCAAAACTGGATGTGAGGCTGTGGGTCATGTGGTAGAATGCTGGCCTTAATAAAAAAAAAAAAACTCAAGGATAGGACCCAGGACTGGCACATACAAATAAAACAAACAGAAACATTATATATGCCAATATTTATACATTGTGAAACCAAACACAAGAATGGAGAGTATCCCTCATTTTTCAGATTTGTTTTATACATATACATTTTAACACTAGAGTGTTGGGCTTAGTTTCAAAGATTATCATCTACATAGAATTATCAATTGCTATTGTCTATAATATCCAATTAAATAATCAGGAGACATAACTCTAAAGCAAACTCACATAACCATGAGCAAATAAAACCTAATATGGCACCTTAGAACCAAGTCTCATTATATTCTTGGACTCTCCAATATCTGAATAGGATAAGGTTGGAAGTCAGTGAAGTTTTGTCGTGTGTGTATGTGTGTGTGTGTGTGTGTGTGTGTGAGAGTGTGTGTGTGTGTGTGTGTGTGTGTGTGTGTGTGTGTGTGTGTGTGTGTGTGTGTGTGTGTGTGTGCATATACTGGGTCTTGAATAAGGGCCCAGCACACTAACTTCAGTTCTTCGTTCCAGGCGGGTGCCCTATCACTTGGATCACTGCTCTACTCCATAAAGTTCATCTTTTCTTCCTTTATTCAACTCTCTTCTCTTCCTGGGTCTTTTGTATTTCTTTCAGTAATTCCAGGTGCTATGTCTACATCTCCTTAGGAGAGCTCAACACACAGGAGACACACAGGGACCTTGGTCAGATGCCAACTCTTCAGCAAGTAGTCAGAGGACAGGGGTCTGCAATTTGGGGAACTCCTAGGGGAACCAAAGCTGCAGAACTCAGGTCCTTGTTTAGCAAAGCCTGAGAAAAGATGTGATTTAAAACCAGTGCCTGCTGAGCTCCTGGGAACTGAATAAGCAATCTCCCTCTCTTGTGGTTGTGTTTTAGGACCTATATCTGGTAGAACACTTTTGAGACTCTATGCACTCAAATTATATCCCTCAAATAACATACCAACTCAGAGACCAAAAATATTAGGTGGGGACCGTAGAATAAGAACTCATTTTTGTTCTGTAGAGTTTCTTATGCTCATCACAAGGCCAGCCTTGACTTATTGGCACAATGTGTTTGTTTCATGGAAAGTAAAGAAGCGGAAGGAAGGAGATGAAGAAAGGAAACCAGCAAGTAGTTAGTTTGCCTGGGAACATATAATCAAGGGAAGTACTGGAAGGACTTTCCAAATGGTCAGAGCTACCCATATCCAAAGGACCTTTTCGGAGGGATGCTTGCTTAGTTTGGAGCTTACTGGGTAATTATGCCTACGTAGGAACCAGGAATAAATAATAAGCTCTTTTCTTCTAGGTGGGCCTTCAGAGCCATACACAAAGGAAAGCCAGGCTTTTCTTGACAGGGAGAAAAATGTTCCAAATTTTAAAGCAGCTATAGAAATTAGGTACAGAGTTTTGGAGTGTTTAGTCCGGTGTTGGGGGAGGATGGGAAAAGAGACAACGTATAAGGATTTTTTCACAAAAAATTAATTTGAAATTATTCTGCTAAAATTCTCTTTGAATTTTGTGAAACTGCCCCCACAACAGAGTGTTCTGAAACTCCAGGCTATGTGATAAAGTTTCATAGTTAACTTGTTACTTTTATATATAGTCAACTGGGCTAAGCTATGATACCTAGTTATTTGTTTCCACTCTTAGGGATGTTAGTGAGAAGTATTAGCCTTTAAATCCAGAGACTCTGACTACAGCAGGTGACCCTCTGTATGCGGGAAGGACTCATCTAAGAGTAAAGGCCCAAAGAGAAAAGACTGACCTTTGACCTCCCTGAGAAAGACCACAGATATTTATTTATGATGGCTTTCCTGGTTGTTTGGGATTTTTATTGTAGTTGCTTTTTATATTTTTTTTTTAGCAGTAACTAATGAGATTTGAACTTAAGGATTTGTGCTGACTAGGCAGACATTCTACTCTTTCTTGAGACATGCCCCCAGATTTTGGCATTTTTAAAGAATAAATCTTTGCTTTTTTCCCCAGGACAGTCTAGACTTTAGTCCTCCTATTTATATTTCCTACATAGGTGGAGTAGCAGTGATATACCACCTTTCCAGATGTTGAGTTGGTCTTTGTACATTTTGTCTGGGCTGACTACTAACCATAATCTTCCAGTCACTGACTCCCAATGTTGATATTATAGAAATGAGTACAAACAGCCTTTTTTCCCCTATCAGCAGCTCTCTGGGTCTCCAGCCTGTCATCCTCCCCTGTAGCTCCACAAACATGTGTCAATCCCTTAACACCAACCCTGCCCTATGTAATATATATGTATATGTATTATGTGTGTGTACCACACACATGCATATGCATGCACACATCAATTGTTGGTCATGTTTCTCTGAGGAACTGTAGTGCAAGTGGCTGAAGTTATTTCACTCTTTAGTCACATGTAAACTAATGTACCAGCCTGACAGTAGGGATTGCATTGCCAACATTCTAAAGATACAAGAGAACTCTAGTTGTTGCTGAATTTACAACATTCAAGTATTATTCAGTAGACCAGGCCACTTTCTAAAGCCTCAGATGCACAGCTAGACTGTCATATTTTAACTCAAGACAGTGGCTATTAGGGTACACACATATGAAAATGTTTCCAGATACACTTGAAAATGAGACATTCTAGACTAATCAAAAGAGAATGTTCTCCTCATATTTTATTAGGAGACAGCCGATGCATTACCCTTTAGGCCAACGAACACACACACACACACACACACACACACACACACACACACACACACACACACACACACGTATACACTTTCATAATACACAAATCCATGTACACAGAACCAAACACAGTCTGCCTGTGCCTTGCTGTAACTCTGTACAATGTCAGGGCCTCTTTACCCTAATGCAGGCTCCTAAGACAGGTCATCAGGTGAGAGACACTAATGTAGAAACGAAACCCTCCTGTGTTTTGTCAGGCATGTTACTATATCTCTCCATGTCACAGCCACACAATGCCAACTGCTCTGTGAGTAAGAATCAAAGCTAGTTCCATGCGTTCCTTCCAGGCACAGACTGTTCACTTGTTTTCTCTGTGTTCTCTTCTATCTTTGTATATATTGTCCTTGTCACCATAACTAAGCAGCCACAACCCACACACCACTTTCTCTCAAGCTCGCTTCACCTCAAGAAAATAAATAAAACTATTTATTATCATTTAGTTAATTATATACAGATATTTCAGACTGTTTTGTTTTCTATGTGAATAATCTTACATGACTTATGGTGCTGGTGTTTCATCTTGATTCTCTCTGTTTGAGTCTTACGGTTAGAGAATTATACACTTAGAGGTCTGTGCTTTTTTTCTCTGCTTTGTGCTTGCAGAATATTGGTTTTCCCTGAATGCATCTATTATATTAGAAGAAAGCTTCCAGAACTGTGATTTCTTCCTTCCTTCCTTCCTTCCTTCCTTCCTTCCTTCCTTCCTTCCTTCCTTCCTTCCTTCCATTTGCATCTCCAGCTTACCAAGCCACAATGGGAAGCAGGTACTAAGCCAACAGATCTCTGAGGAATATAAGTATTCTGCATCCCAAGGACTCATGCTAGCAAATAGTGTCTCTGTCAGAGAATATGACACAGGAAGATCCTAAAACATTCCCTTCCTAAACAAGTATTAGCTTGTGGTTCTGGAATTATTCCACCTCAATCCAGAGGATATTGCAATTCTTGGGTACAGAAGTTATGAATTACAGATTAACGTATCATGTATGAAAAGGTGCAGTTTGCCATAGTTGCTCAGGTCAGCACTAATGAATACGTCCCCAGCCTCTCAAGAGCCTTCTGCCCTGGGACTAGAGCTTTTGCTTGGAGCTCAGACAACCAACCACGTAACTATTCTTTTGCCAGTGTATTCCTATTCCAGGATGGAGAGCTCCCTGCTTAGATCTGGTGCTCTATCACTTGCTAACCCCTGATCTTTTTCCTTTTTATTTTAGTTTATTCTCCAGAAAGTGTCATGCACTTTTCCTCAGGCTGGCTTCTCGAAGATGGATATATTAATAAGGCGGCAAAACCTAGAGCATAAAATATTGGAAACATTTGTTGAGCTTACTCAAAATAATTCTGCAAAATTAGACAATACTCAAGAAAAAAATAGTACAGACACAGAAAGTCTTTGGGTAAAAAAAAAATCTTAACCTTACCCCTTTAAAAGGAAAGCAGCCCCACTCAAGTTCTAAGTCACGCTGGAACTAGAAGCTCAGATTAATAGAGATCTTCAAAATGGGACAATCTCTGACATGTGAGTCCACAGCACATACTCACAGGTAGGAATTGGAGATGGCAAGAAGAAATGCCCTTTCCTAGCCACTTCACTGGACTTTCACTGCATGTGTAAACTTAGAAATACCCCCCACCTTAAAGTCAGACATCGTTGACAGTTGTGCTTTTATCTCCTGCAGGGCATCAGGCTGCCCTGAGCTGATAAGTAGCAGAACTGTTTTGAGTTGGAGATTTTTCCTGGCACAGGAAAAGGGCAATTGTCCCTAGCCTCCAGGTCCATAAACCCTACCAGCTCGACTTCACCAACTGCAGCCCACAGATGGTGAAATCCTCTCAAGTGAACTCTTCTGCCACCACAAGAGTATAGGGAATGGTGGCTGGGTCACAAAAGAGAGAAGATGTTTTTTCTCTTCCATAGGAAGAAAGACACTCTCAAATCAACATCTGGCCTGATTCCTCATCAGAAGTAAGTGCTTGGCCAAGCCATACCCTTCTGTGATTAATCTCACTTGACAACCTTGCTGAAGTTTTCACCTTCTGGATAGAGAGAAAATTTTCAGGCAATTTTTCTTTTTTTCTTCCCCCCCCCCCCCACAATTCCTGGGCATTGAATTCTGGGCCTGGCCACTGTCCTTAAGCTTTTTACATTCTACCACTTGAGCTACAGCACCACTCTGGCTTTTCTGTGATTAATTGTAGATAAAAATCTCATAGACTTTTCTGCGCAGGTTGGTCTCAAACCACAATCTTCAGATCTCAACCTCCAAAGTAACTGGGATTATAGTCATGAGCCACCAGCATTCTGCTCAATTTTTCACCTTTCACAGGATACTGATTTTAAGGACTCAGTATGTGGTACAATACCAGGTTCATAGTAGATACACACATACACACAGAGATTTAAGTAAGGAAATTAATGGATGAATGAATGGTTAAAAACCAGCAAATAAAACAAGAGCTTCTTTCTGGGTGGAAGAGAAAAGATACTTTCTTTGTTTATGAATTAGTAGCTGAAGACGAACATCTTCCACAATTTAATTTATGGTGATGATCCAGATGGACAAAAAATAGATTATTGTCAAATCTAAACAGTTCTTGAAAGACTTCAAGTCCCTTTAGAAGAATATCTCTTATCCCTAATTAACATGTAGAATTTATGAAGGGAAGTATCTCCTAAAGTTCCAGAGTTGGCTTATTTTTCTATCACATTTCTTCTCAATAAACAAATAACAGGATACAAAATCTTTATGTCGTATAGCCAATACACATTTATAAAAATCAGTTCAGTCAGAATTAGCAGTGTCCAACTAACCGGACAGAAGACACAGTTTTACTCAAATAGAATTAACTGGGGCAATGTCAAGATGGTACTTGGAATTTGCAGGTGGCTTTCTCAAGCACACTGCCACAGACAAACCTGTTCCTCTCATCACTTTCCTATGGATACCACAAAAATTCAACCCGTTGTGATTTTCTCAGGATGTGCTTTTACTAATTTTTCTTAGATTATTATCAAAACAAAAACACTCCAACACAAAGTTAAGCACCTTGATGTGTCTTTGACGACTCATTTGAGAATAGACAGAGATGTGTCCAAGAGTATCCAAGCTCTGGTATGCAAAGAGAGCATCATTGTTCTACTTGTTACTCTGCATCCTAGGTCTTTCAGGTACCAGGGACTCCTGAATATTTAAAAAGGTTGAGCTAAAGGTCATGTCTACCTTGAGTTCTATGTCAAAGACAATGTCAATAGTGAATCAGGCTGGGTGCAGGTAGCTCATGACTGTAATCCTAGCTACTCAGGAGGCTGAGATCTGAGGATAAGAGTTCATGCGGATCACAGTTCAAAGCCTGCCCCGGCAGGAAAAGTCCATGAGACTCTTTTCTCCATTAAGCCACGAGAAAACTGGAAGTGGCACTTTGGTTCAAGTGGTAGAGCTCTCACTTAGAGATGAAGAGTACAAGGACAGCACCCAGGCCCAGAGTTCAACCCCCACGACAGACCAAAAAGAAAATAGTGAACCACAAAAAGAATTAGAGACCTCTGTTGGTAGTTTGGAATCAGCTATCTTGTTTTTATAAGGGCAAACAATTGGACAAGGGTTAAAATTAGTTTTTCTCCTTTTATAATCAAGAGATTATAAGAAAAATTCACTTAGAAGATCCTGAATGCTTCTTTCCTCTTCAGAAAAGTTTCTCTTTAAGTCTTTAGCCCACTTATTTATTGTCAGTTGTTTCTTTGAAGATTTGTTGTTGGGGGATTTAATTTTTTGAGTTCCAGGTATATTTTAGATATGAGACCCTTGTCCGTTTTACGGCTAGTGAAGATCTTCTCCCATTCCGTGGGCTTTCTATTGATCTTGCCAACTATGTACTTTGCCATGCAGGAGCTCTGCAACTTCATGCAATCCCATTTGTCGAACCTTTCATTGATTTGTTGTGTTTCTGGGTCTCTATTAAGAAAATTTCGGCCTGTGCCAAGGAGACCTAGGGAAGGAGTGTAAACTTGTTCAACCACTTTGGAAAGCAGTATGGAGGTTACTCAAAAGACTCCACATAGAGCTCCCCTATGACACAGCAATCCCAATTTTGGGCATTTACCCAAATGTTTACAAACAAGACCACACTAAAGCTACCACCACGACTATGTTTATTGCAGCACTATTTACTATTGCTAAGATATGGAACCAACCCAGATGCCCCTCAGTAGATGAATGGATCAAGAAAATGTGGTATGTATACACAATGGAATTCTATACCTCCATCAGTAAAAATGGCATTGCCCCATTTGTTAGGAAATGGAAAGGCTTGGAAAAAATTATATTAAGTGAAGTAAGCCAGGCCCAGAGAAACATAGGTCCCATGGATTCCCTTATTGCAATATCTAATGTATGTCTGAGTCAAGCAGAAAAGGTCAGATAATGTGATGTTAGGGAAATGAACCCTAAGTTATGTATTCAAATGTTTTTTTTTTATGCGATTGTTTCAAACACATTTATAAGATTATTTCTTTGTTGCTTTGTAAGTCCCTCCCCCACAGTATAACCCCTGCTTTCACTGTATTTGATGTCGGTATAATTTTGGAGGGGAAGGGGAAAAATATTGTTTAAATAGGTATACAGGTGGACCCATTGCAACAATGAGATGTACAAGTCATTATGTCGAAAAATGAACTTTATAACTTTGGTGCGGGGGGGGGGGGGGGTTAGCGGGGAGGATTGGGTGTGAGGTCACGTGGAGGATAGGACGGGATGGAAAGGGGAAACAAAGGAGGAGGCTGTGCTTGATAAGAAATGTACTCATTATCTTGCCCATGTAATTGTAACACCTCTGCACAGTATTTTCACAATAAAAATAAATAAATAAATAAATAAAGAAGATCCTGAATGCTTACAAGATGAAGCAATGAAATTGTTCAAGAAAATGACTAAGGAAGGTTTGTAAGAGGCGACCATAGTCTTCCTAAGAAAGCTGCATTGGCCAGGAGCTGGTGGCTGAAACATGTAATCCTAACTAGCTTCTCAGGAAACTGAGATCTGAGGATCAGGATTTAATGCCAGCCTGGGCCAGTCGTCTGTGAGACTCGTGTCTCCAATTAACCACCCAAAACCATAAGTGCCGTTTTAGTTGAAATGGTAGCTCTTGAGCAAAAGAGGTCAGGGACAGAGTTCAGGCCCCACAACCAACAGTAACAAAGCCAGATTGCAAAGGCAGCAGGGCCACCTACTGGTAGTAATACCTCAGAACTCACAATGCTGGGCAGACTACTCCAAATCAGGGCAAGAACTAAAAAGACCTAATAAGAGATGCTGTACCCAAAATGAATGGTGACCCTTGACAACTAAAGATCATAAAGAAAACATAGCCCAGGAAGGAAAGTCTGTGAGAATCCTATATACAATTTACCATCACAAAAGCTAAAAGGGAAGCTGTGGCTCAAGTGATAGAGTTCAAACCTTGAGTAACAAATCTAAGGGCGATTGCCCAGGCCCTGAGTTCAAGCCCTAGTACTGGCACACATACGTGTGCATGTGTGAACACATGCACACACACACACACACACACACACACACACACACACACACACACACACACACACACACACACACACACAATCACATCACAAGGCCACATTCCCAGTCCCCTCATGAAGCCTCTCTGAGGCAGCTTTAGGAGTGGGTACCTGAACTAGCAGTCACTCATACCTGTGTGTGACCTACAAACCTGCTAATATGTAAGTTCTCTTGCAAGGACACAAGCCAGAGCAGAGGGACCAACTTTTCCCTGTATCTACACCTTCCACCCAGTCCCAGCACCATGCTCAATCTCATTAGCACAGACTTCTCCTTGCACAGAAGGTTCTAATAGGTGCCCCCAAACTGCCAACTTTCCACCCCCAAGGAAAGGAAGAAGAAGAAAAAATACCTGCTTTTTCTCCAAAATCCACGGGATTTGTTTGTTTGGGGAGTACCTAGGACTCAACACTGTATCACCCCAGCTGTCAGGGAAGTGATAAGCTCAAGCAGTCCTCCTGCCTCAGCCTCCCAAGTAACTGGGAAATTCAGATACACTACCTTAAAGTGGAAACCTTCTTTTTCATTTCCCTTCTTGGTGCTGTGAAAGAAGCACATGTAATCTGAACTCAGGGCTTCACACATGCCTTTCCACATGTCCTGGCTTCCCTCAAGCTCAAAGTGATTCTGGTGAGAAAAAATTTAGTAGATCTGCCTCCCCCATGAGAAGAGTATAACTTGGGAGTGGAGCCCAACTCTACTGAGATCAAGGCTGACCTATAACAAGTATGACATGGTGGGGCTACACAAGGAGATGGGCAAACAGCACGGAATCATCCAATATTCTAACTCCCCACAGTGAGCCACAAAGCTGCAGTACAACAGGTGAAGCACAGGATAATCTTTCCTGTATAGAAGCCTCTCCCCAAGAGCTTCCGGAGACGAGGACCACCCCAGGTTTACTCCCTCTACCTCCCTGAAAACCTAGTCAAGCCAGGAGAAACTTCCTTAGTGCAGGATGTGATCCTGCCAGGTCATCACAGCAGAAGCAATACTGTGCTCTTGTGTTCATCCTGCCACTGAAGCAGGATAGCCACCCAGGGAGGGGTGTCTCATCTCAGCTGCGGGAACCTCATCAAGTGGGAGAGGTCTGATCACCTTGGGAGGGTAGTAACACCTGGTCGTCTCCATTTAAGGAATCATATCTTTGTCTTGTTTTTGATGCCAGTACCAAAAGATTTGATAGCTCATTGGAGACAGCGCTTCCCAGACTTTCCTGTCCTGATTGGCTTTAAAACACAATAAAAACCCCAAAATATTCAGGTCCTCTGATCTCAGTCTTTTGAGTAGCTGGGATTATAGGGAGGTATTACCAGAACCTAAGAGATACCCTTTCCTCAATGAAGACAACAGTGCAGTACTAAATCCAGCTCTTCCCTCCTGCTCAGTCCTGGAGGACACACAGACAAACCCACTCAGAGCCTAGTACAGGACAGAGGGGAGAAAATAAAATTTAATGCTACACATGGCCACCTAAGGACCAGCCATGCTTATAGCAGGGCCCTCGGGCGTACAAATAGTTGCAAAGACTCAGGAAGAAAGTGGAAATTCCAGCTAGCTTTGGAAGCCTATGTTACTTTGGCCACAGTGGCAGTTCCTACTGCCTGCTGCACAGTGCCATGTGGCAGACACTGGGCACACCAGCATGCCATCTACTCAACAGGGTTGGTCCAGATGGGCACAAAGTGTCTGTGATCTTCCTAACAGGAAACAAGACACAGAAGTTTCTCACCAGATGAGAGTGGCCCCAGGAGTAGAAGGAACATCTGTGGGTAGTTAACTCTCAGAAAGAAGAGGAAGCCCCACCAACAGTCTGCTGGGGCAGCTTCCATGAGCCTGTTCTGCAGGTGGAGTTCAAAGGGAATGCTGGCCCAGACTGCACCCCTGAGCTCTCAAGGCAAAAAGAAAATCAAGAGGTATTGCCATGAGACAGAGAAATGAAGGCAGCTCTGCTATGGGGCAGAGGCAGATATCTGAGCCAGTGGTGAACAACATAAATAAAGTCTGCACAGCTCTATAAGAATCTCAATTTCCCAGAACAGCAGGAAAGAGAACCAGGAAGCTGGGGCTTCACTCGGTGGGCTGGGTCCTGCTCAAGGGCTCATCTGGAAGGGTTAGTCCTCCACCTCGCTGAGACCAGGGCACAGCAGTTAAGATGGGAGGTGACATGTCTGCAGAGCACAGTAGACCGGCAAGCAGAACTTAAGCTGGAGAACATAAGCTGTGTCCCCCAAAAGGATGATAAAGCAGACAGAAGGGATGGGTAATGAGAATAACCCTGTGCTGTATCACAGCACCAGCACTTAGGGGCAAGCCACCCATCAGTTCCAGCCTACAGCCCACTGTATATCCCTCTACCTATCTGCTGTCAATCAGCAACAATCTGCTACGGGGGTAAGCATGGGTCAAGGATCTCCACTGTGATGAGATTCTTTCATCCTAAATCATAGTTCTATCCCCCGTGATTATCATTGCTAAAAGGAATGACTCTCTCCTAGAGTGGTAGCTTCCTCAGCACACACAGTCCTGAACAACAAAGGACAGACACTGCTCAACACTGGGAGTTTTCAACACAGGTGCTAAGACTTGAACAAAATGCATAACTCAGCTCTATTTCCCTCCCACTGTCAGAATAAACATGGGCAGTGTGGAACAAAAGCCCTGCCCCATTCAGAGAGAGAAGAAACATCTAGATGAGGTGCTGAGGCTGCCGGCCAGGGCAGAACCACGTTGGATGCCAATTGCCAAAGGACAGAGTTGAGGGCAGCATCCCACCCACCTGAGGGGAGGGGAGACAAGGGTGGAGTATCACCCACCTGAGGCCCAAGCTCAGGGTCTGTTCCAAACGCTCCCCTCTCCACAGCTTCACAGGCAGCTTCTGAAAAGACAACTATAGATCCCTCGCCACAGATAAATACCATGTAAAGATGATGGTGACAATGACCAAGCCAAATATCCTGACCTTTGAAGCGGTTCTGCCCCTACCCGAGCAGCACAGCCACACCAAGCTCCTTGACACACAGGCAAACATTCTCGTCCTAGAGTGGTTTCAGCTTCCAATACACCCTGGGCAGCCACAGTATCTCAGGCTTCATGTTTCTCATGACAACTGCATCCTGCTCCTTCCTACAGACACAGCTTCTGCTTCAGGTCCTGTGCAAGGCATGGAAAAAAGGACAGGGACAGTGAGCTCTAGGAGACAGGAAAACCACCTCTACAAATGGAGAAGTCAGGGGGCTGAGATCTGAGCATTGCAACTTGCATAAAGTCAAGTGAAGGTATGGCTCAATTAATAGAGCACCAGCTTTGAGCAACAAAGCTATGCAAGAGCAAGAGGCATTGAGTTGAAGAACCAGTATCAATCCGTGCACATACACTCACAACACATACACACACACACACACACACACTGACTTGCAGACACAATCACTTTACACTGGGCCTATAATGGCCACATCATACAGACTTAAGAGCCACAATCCACCATTGAGCTTGGAGAAGCTGGGGAGGACAGGACAGAACTGTAATCTCTGCTCCCACTCCATGATCCACAGGGACCCGACAGAGTCTCTGTCAGCCACAGAGAAGGAAGGGAGGAAAAGGCAGGTCCTGGATTGCAGGAGAACAGGAGTGGTTGCTGGTCAGCCAAGCCCAGCATTGCTGCTCTCTCCCTGAAAGCTTTTATGAAAGTTGCCCATTTAAGCTATCCTAGAGTCAGTAGTGTTAGAAATGGCTCTGGATATTGGGCTGTCCTGTAGGAATAAGAACATCAACTCCAAAGGAACTCAGCAAGAAAAAATTTACTCCTGCAGAAGGGTGTGCCATCAACCAAAATTTTGGCCAGCAAGCACACACAGCAGGCACTGCTTACTCTTATTCCCTAAGCCAAGAGGCCATGCCCATGTGCTCAGACTGGCTGAGTTCAGATACAGAATGTGCAAAAGATGTGAAATAACAGGGTGTCACAAACATTCAAGGAGCTTTGAACAGGATTCTTAAAGTGCAGCAGGCAAAAATATAACCAAAATGTAATCAATAAAGGACAAGCCACCAGGACAACAAAGAAAGTTTCCAGAAAAACTATTCTCACAAGATTGACAGAAAGGAACCAATGTCCATTTGATAGAAAAGAAGCTTTTTTCACACTAGGAAACATGTTCAAGTCTGACTCAGAGTAAAGCCTTATGTCATGTCCAAGACGATCCATACCCAAACCAAGGAAGGTTTAATAAGAGCATCCATGCGCCTGCAGGTGTTCCTTGATACTCATTGTCTGCAGGTTGGCACCAGAGATCTAGTGCAGTACCAGATAGGGGTTGTCATGCCCACAGGGCTGTTGGTTGGTGCCTGGCTTTGGATGTGTCCTTTTGGACTCCTGCTTTGGCTGTGGCCTGTTGGATGCCTGGCTTTGACGAGTCATTACCGGATGTCATTCTTTTCCCATGCAGCTTCCTATGTGGCAACAAGTACCAGAGGACAGGGCTGGTCTGGGGATGCTGGGCTCCAAGTGTGAATAAGTATCTTGCCTTCTTCGTTTTCCATTGTCCTTCCTTCTTCCTTTTCCTTCTTTCTCATTTTAGACCGTTTGAGTTGGAAGTGGAAGCATATACTCTATCATGCTTTGGCATGTATAAAGAGAAAGAAAGTGCAATTTCTTTGGGAAATAGTTGGTGCTCTAGAAAGAGGGGAAGGTGATAAGAAGAGGAGCTGAAGGAAAAACCAGGGAGAGGTCTGGTACCGCAGTCAGTGCAGTGGTACCCAGGAGAGCAGGGTACCCCACCCCTCCTTCAGGGCCAGTGACCTAGTCTCAACTGGGACTGAGTCCACCCACCCTACCCCCAGCCATAGAATCTGGACTCCTCCAGGAAACTTACCCACTTTGTAAGCATTTCCAAGAACTTTAAGTTAAACAGAACTCAAATCAGGGCCAATGTGTAGTTGGAATCACTGCACTGTACACAAATGGCCCCAGAGGCTGATGTGGTGAAATGCCCAGTCCCGCTTCTTGGCCCTGTTTTCTCATAGTGCTTACAACATAGCTTCCTCATGAAATAGGAAGACACACCGATGTTCCTCCTCCCATGCTCTCCA
Source organism: Dipodomys merriami (assembly GCF_024711535.1). Lineage (NCBI taxonomy): Eukaryota > Metazoa > Chordata > Mammalia > Rodentia > Heteromyidae > Dipodomys > Dipodomys merriami. Next base: position 73,825 of record NW_027202692.1, read on the forward strand.
AGAACATCATCAGCACCTACTAGTCCACAAGTAGGAGCACAATAGTGAGCAGTCAAACAGAACGAGAGCACTCACTAGAAGAACATATACACCAGGAGGAGAGCACACACTCACCAGGAAAAGAGCACTCATGAGGAAAAGAGCACTCATCAGGTGAGGAAGCAGTTGTAACAATGGTTTACAGAATCCCTGGCCTCCTACAATCATCCAAAATATGTCAGTATATCAGGATGAGATCTGGAGGACAGATAGCTGCCTCAATGACATAGGATGGGAACAAGCCCTACTTAGGCCCAAGTGTCTCCCTAGACATCACCCTTACCAGCCTATCCTTCTGGGCTGCTTACCTGAGCTATTCAGGACTTTCCAGGCCTCTCTATGCCAAGGTATCTACCAGACATATCACAGGAAACACACAGTTCACCTGCCTGCTCTGCTGCAACTGCATCTGTAGAGAACTTGGAACAGAAGTAGAAAAGTCCTTCCACTGTCTAAGAAATGAAGTTCCAAGTAAGCCCTCATGCTGGAAAAGATGGTAGTGTTTCCCCCCAGGTCTTCTATGGCCAACATCAGAAGGCAAAGAAAGGTCAGAGCCAAACTCCCACACCCCATCAACTCTTGCAGACATCAGAGTTTTGGATAACCTCTTCCGCTAAATCCCCTCTGATCCCAAAGGCACAATCTTCAGTTATTTGAGCCAGACCTGTCTGTTTCAAAAGGGAAATTAGGCAAACAAGAATGCCACCATGTCCAAGCACAGAATGGGCCACAGAAGAGGTGGTCAGCAACCCTGTGGCACAACCCCCACAGGAGCACCCACTAAATGTGTGGCCTCTGGGAGTCAGAAAAAAATGCGTGCAAAGGCAGGACAAGGGCAGTGGTTAAACATGAACAACAGCCAGTCCACCACTCCTTCTGACTTACAGCTACCCATCCAGGATCAACAAGCCACACAAAAACTAAACCTCAGATGAAGATTAAGGAAATTCTAGAACACAGGGAAGACTTCAAGATTCAAGAATATGAACACTGAAATGTTCCAAATCCAAGATAGATAATTAGAACAACCATCAAAGCAAAGGAATCTCTGCTGCTGACACACTGAATGGTATTAACACTTAAGGGGGATGACATCCTAAAAATCGCCACAACAAGGAAAATTTGACACAAGTAATCTTTGCAAGGAAAGTGATTTTTGTTATTGCTGTTAAAGTCAAAGGAAAACTTGTATGCCTAATTTATAGCTCTAGCTCTGTCTTAACAGAAATGGAAAAAGCCAATCTGTAGCATAATTCAAGCTCAAAGCAGGCTAACTAGAGGTAGAAGTATAGAAGAAAGAACAGAGATAAGGTCAGATGTATAAGATCTTGCAGCCATTGTAGGATCTGGTTATTCGTTTCTGCTATCTCTGATAAATTAATGAAAACAATCAGAAGGCAAAAGAAGTTAGGCTAATCAGCAAGCTTAGAGTAAAATACAAAGAATCATGTCCTAAATTCTTCTCTTACCAGGATATTTCAAATGATTTTTAAAATTTGGACTCCTTTGTGTATGATAGTTCATTTCTGTAATCTCAGCTCCTTGGGAGACATAGGTAGAAGGAAAGGGGAAGTGAGAACCTATCAGAAAAAATAAAGCAAAAAGAGCCAAGGTGGGAGGTGTGGCTCAGAGTTTGAAGTGCCTGTATACCAAGGGCAATGCCTTGGGGTCAAACCCCAGTACTGCAAAAAAAATTAAAATAAATGAACCAGGCACCCCGTAATCCAAGCACTCGGGAAGAAGAGGCAGGAGGAAAGCTAGACCAAAGTCCAGCCTAAGGCACACAGCAAGCCCTGTTCTCAAGATAGTTAAGAGAAGAATGATTGTTTACCTCTCAATTCCTCATTTAACAAGAGCTTTAGCATCAGTTCCCCACACACAGCACAAAGAAAAATGGGGTGGGAAGAGAGGATGGACATATGAATACATGTATGTGGTCAGAGGCAACTGAACTCTGTCTCCCTCCCCCTTTCTAAGCCTAAGTCCGTTCAGTTGTCAAGACCAGATGAAAACCACATTTTCAGTCCTCCTCTCCTACACAACACTGGCACCTGCCTGGGCTAACCCACCAGAATAAAACATTGTGCATGTTCAACTTCCAGGAATCCAATCTCTCCAGTCTAGCAACAAGGTGCCAGGGCAGGCTGCACACCCAGTTCATCAATTCACAGACATTGTGGCTACTCCTGCCCACTGCCAACTGCCCACGGCATTTCCTCAGCAGCACATTGAGAGTTAGGCACACTGCCCCTATAATATGGCAAAGAAATGAGCCCAGTTTGATGGTGCCCTCAGGAGGAAAGTAAGTTCAAGGATGGCCTGGTCTTGATTGAGACACTCTCATTTCTCAGAAAATACAACAAAATGTCTTTCAGAGAAGACATCTACACATAGCCAGGAAGCCTGCTAGCCACAGCCTGGCCACACCAGTACCCTCATGAGTCTACCTACTTGAGAGAAGCTCCTGTGGGCCACACTGAGCCCAAAGAGAACCCCTTCAAGGTGAAGTGCACAGCTCAGAACATGCTGAGCCTCTAATGGGAGGAATGCAAATGGCAGGGTGTCTGGGCAGACCAGGTCTAGGGACTGAGGGCTGGACAAGTTTTTGGCAAGAGGCCAAGAGCCAGCTGGCTGAGGCTGGGAAAACCCCAGGGCAAGGTGTCAGATGAGTGGCCCAGGGCTGGCCTGTGGGATCTGCAGGCACCTTGAAATGAGTGACCAGGGCCAACAGGGGTCCCCGGGAAGCTGGGATGAGGGGCTGAGGGCCGGGCTGGGCTTTAAGGCAGCCAGGATGAGGGCCAGGGTTTCTGAGAAGTCCAGAAGGAGAAGCTCAGGGCCAGCCATTCCCAGTAACAGCCATTATAGGCCCAACAGTCAGTCTCTTACCTTCCTTCCCAGGATCAGTACTCCACTTCATGCACATGTTTTGTTCTTCATGTATAGTCCACTATGTGTGAATACTCCACTGCAATCACATGCCATGTTCTCTGGGTACAGTCCAGATTGTAAATACTCCACTGCATGCAGAAATTGTGTTCCCTGTTTATAGCCCATTCTGTGTAAATACTGCACTGCATTTACATGTCATATTCTCCATGTACAATCCACTGTGTAAATACTTAATTACCTGTACAAGTCATGTTCCTTGTATACAGCCCATTGTGTGTAAATACTCCCCTGCAGGCACACATTGTGCTCTCCATGTATAGTCCACGGTGTGTAAATACTCCACTGCATGCACATGTAGTGGACTCTGTGCACAGTCTACTGTGTGTAAATACTCACGGTGTGCAAACATTGTATTCTCTGTATACAGCCTACTGTGTGTTAGTACTTCACTGCATGCACACATCACGCTCTCCATGCACAGTGCACTGTGTGTAAATACGCCACTGCATGTACAACAAGCGTTCTACATGAACAGCCCATGGTGCATCATTACTTCCCTGTATGCACACACCTTATTCTCTGTGTACAGTCCACAGTTTGTAAATACTCCACTGTGTGAACACATCATGTCTCCATGTACAGCCCACTGTGTGCACACTCCATGTTATCTGTGTGCAGCCCACTGTGTGTCTAATCCATGATGTGCACATGCCATGGTCTCTGTGTACAGCCTACTCTCTCTGTGGATAGCCCACTATGTGTCAATACTCCAGTGTGTGCACATATTCTCCCTGTACAGCCCCTGGTGTGTAAATACTCCACTGTGGATACATGTGGTGTTCTCTGTGTACAGTTACCTGCCAAGGGGTCCTTAGGGTTCTTCCGGCTTCATTGACTATGGTGAGCAATGTTGTATGAACATAGTGTGTGTCCCTGCCTTCTACTGTTGGCATGCACTTGGGAGCTATAGGTGCATACCATCTCCCTGCAATGCCATTTGGGGAACAAGCCTCAGCTCTGTAAACCTCCAGGAAACGCTAAGCACATCACCTCTTAGAATCTAGCACAATCAGTCCTCTCTGATTTTGTCACTTTAATAAATTTAAAGTCGATTTTGATCCACATGTCCCTTATCACTGGTGTTGGGCATATTCTCCCTGTACCTGTCATGATATCCACAGGGTCTTTTGTGACTTGTTAAATGCATTTTGCCCAATTTTTACCATGTTTCTTATTGTTACCTTCAAATAGTTTTACAGAAGAGTTTTGATTTATGTGCACAGCATATCTTGAACAATCATTCTCCCTCCATCAGATTCCGTTCATCCACCTATCCCAAACCCACCTATCTCATGCAGTTTCCAAGTTTTTTTTTCACATACATATATTGAGAATGATATGTATATTCTCCCACCATTCTTCTATCAATTCATTTCCCCTCCCTTTAGCATCCACCTGCTCTAGTCAAGACACATTTCAATTTCTTCATAGTAATTTTTCTTAAATAATTAGCTTTTTGATGGGGTTTTTGATGGGGTTTTCTATGGAATCTCACTACAGCTTATACCATACTTTAGTCAATTTGGTATGACATATATGTAGATATATCTGTATGTATCTACATATATATATATATATATATATATGCTTTTCATATATGTCATGCCAGCTTATACCATAGTCAGATTGGTAAGACATGTATGTATTTATATATATTTGTTTTAGGTGTAAGACTCACATGTGTTCCAAGCACTAGTGGCTTATGTTCTTAATTCTAGTCAGTTGGGAGGCTGAGGTCTGCTTGTAGTTCAAAGCCAGTCAGGCAAGAAAATCTGTGATATTATTATCTCCAATTAACCAGACAAAACCTAGGAATGGAGTTTTAGCTCAAGTGGTAGAGGGCTAGCCTTGAGTGAAAAAACTAAGGGACAGCATCCTGAATTCAAGGCCCTGTACTGACAACAAAAAAGAAGTTAAAGAAGATTTGCATATGAGAGAAGACCTGAGCTCTTTATCTTTCTGAGAATGGTTGCTTCACTTCAGATTCATCCATTGCCCAGCCAAAAAAAAAAGTTCCTCTGTGTGTGTGTGTGTGTGTGTGTGTGTGTGTGTGTGTGTGTGTGTGTGTGTGTGTGTGTGTGTGTGTGTGTGTGCATGTGTCTGTGTGTGTCTGTGTCTGTGTGTAATGGTCCTGGGGTTTGAACTCAGGGCCTGGGTACTATTTCTGAGCTTTAATGCTCAAGGTTATCATTCTACCATTTGACTCATCTCTTCTTCTGGCTTTTTGGTGGTTAATTGAAGAGAAGAGTCTCATTGACTTTCCTGCCAAGGCTACCTTTGAACCACAAGCAGATCAGTTCTTAGCCTCCTGAATAGCTAGGATTACAGATGTGAGCACCAGAACCCAGAAGAAGTATATATGATTTTAATTTTTTATGGGAGTCTAAAGTTCCTGAGTCTCATAAAAGGCTTTGCATTTAGACTCTTGGCCATTGTTGGAACACCTAAGACTTTGAAGAGTCTTGAAGAATTTGCCTTGTGAGAGGAACATGAGGCTACAGGGCCCAGGGGCAGGATGTTATACCTGTAGTATGATATATCCCCCACCAGCTCATATTTTCAAGGCATACTGCTCAACTAGTGCTGCTATTTTGTGAGACTGGAAACTTTGGGACGGTGGACTGGCTGGAGGAAGTAGGTTACGGGGGGTTGGGGGGCAGGGAGGCTTTGAGATTATACAGGGTCTCCAGTTCCCTCTCCTTTCTCTGCATACTGGCCTTCATGATGTGGGATGTTCTATTTTACCCCATCCTCAACCATGATGAACTAACATCTCTAATACCATGAGCCAAAACAGACAGTTCTTTCCTTTGTTCCTCTGAAGTATTTGGATATAACTACAGAAAAGTGATCAAAAACAAATATCTCAGCCACACATGATGATTGGGCTTCCAAAAGATGGTACTGACAGATGGAAATGCTGACTTTGTATATTTTTACTCTAGCTGAAAGCTTCTGTATTTTTACAGAGCACAGGAATTTCCTAAGGATGTTATAAAGTATAAATTCATATTTAGCAGCTCTAATGTAGGCCTGGAATTCTGCTGGTCAAAAAATCGTCCTTGGAGGAGAAAGGTATTAGCTTACTTCTGAACAAAAATTTGAAATAGAAGTAGAATGGCACACATATTTCAGCATCTTAGACAACCCAGCTTTAGCAGGGACCTGGTATAGTTTTCAGATAGCAAAACAATATTTTGGAGGATCTAAGTATCTTGTCTGTCCCCACTAGCTCCTTTATATAATTTGGATTACTGATAGAGTTATGTATCTACACAGAAGTATTCTTTGAAGGTGTTTCTGAAAACCAGTACTTCCAGCTAACAATATTGTTTGTTCCTTGCTTACATAGGCCTTCCTCCTCCTCTTCCTCCTGCTCTTGCCCCTCCTCCTTCTACATTTTTATTTTTATTTTTTTGGTTGGTTGTGGAGCTTTAGCTTTTTTGTTCAAGGTGTGTTCTACTACTTGAGCCATATTTCTTTTTCTGGCTTTTTGATCGTTAATTTGAGATTAGAGTTTCATGGACTTGTCTGCACAATCTGGCTTCAAACTGCAATCCTCAGATCTCAGCGTCCTAAGTAGCTAGGATTACAGGTTTGACCACTGATTCCCATTGTTACTGTAAATAGGTCTTTAAGAATAGATTGCCCTACTAAAACCCCAACTTTTAGATCAGTGCTTATCACTAAACCACCAGGTGAGGAGAGCAGACTCAGGACAGTCTCCCTGGACTGACAGACCAAGCTCTTCCTCTTAGAACACTCATGCCACAGAACATGGGCAAATGAAGGCATCCATGTCATTAAGGAGATACATGGATTGCACAAGGAGGTCAGAAGTATGAATGGAACTTAATAGGCAATGTGTAAGATTCAGCTCCAATAACCAGTAAAAATAAACAGTATCACATCTACTTGATCTTGTGATGTATCTTGTGTGTCATATATTAATTTGTTGAATTTTTATGTTTTTTTTCTTTTTCCTGTCCTGGGGCTTGAACTCAGGATTTGGGTGCTGTCCCTGAGATTTTGTGCTCAAGACTAGTGCACTACCACTTGAGGTACAACTCCACTTTTGGCTTTAATGGTTAATCGGATATAAGAATCTCATGGCCATTTCTGCATGGGCTAGATTTGAACCCTAAACTTCAGATCTCAGCCTCCTGAGTAACTTGGATTACAGGAATGTGTCACAGGCACCTAGCCCTTTATATAATTTTAACACATTAAAACTATTTGTCTTGAACAAAGACATACAAACAAGAAATTCTTTCATCCAGACAATAAATAATTACAGAATGAAAGGTGACTTTCAAGGCACTGAAGCTGCTCTTCCTTGGCTTCACCAAGATGTAATCGAAAGGAGTAACTACTGAAAGTTGAACTCTCAATTGAATTAAATTCTAAGTCTATCTGAAGATTTTGTAATCCAGGCTTGAATGTAGGGCCTGGGCACTGTCCCTAAGCTTTTCAGCTTAAGAATTGAGTCATGGCTCCCCTTGGGGCCTTTTTGGTGGTTGATTGGAAATGAGAATCTCAGAGACTTTCTGCCATAGGCTGGCTTTGAAATGCAATCCTGAATAGCTACGACTCAGCCTCCTGAATAGCTATGACTGTAGGCATGAGCCACTGGTACTTGCCAATTTCATATTGTGTTTAATGAATCTCTTAAAACTCAAAGCATTTTACATTTTGTGTACAGTTTAGGTTCACTGTGTGTCCATTGGTGGTAATAACCACTGGGATATATATAATATTACATACATATTTTCTACATTATGGGGATATGTGTATTTACTTTTTATAATTACTATGGATCATTTTCACATCTTGAGTTATTTGATGTTTGCAAAATTGATCACATCAAGCACAGTGTTGTAAATAACTCATGCTAATGCAGTCTGATTTATTTCATGAATGTATTTAAGATTGTAATCTCCCAGCAGAAAATGATCAGTAAAATATGTGAGACCTCTTATTATAAGGTCTACAGTAAATTCAGAAACCAGTTACTAGATCATATCAGCAAGAGACAACTTATCTCCAATTCAGCCATCTTAAAGCAGTTCTTAGTTCTGAATCAAATAGGATTGATTTACTTACAGTTATTATTGTCCCTTGTGATTTGGAAATAAGGATTCAATGCGCATAAGACAAGCCCTAAGCACTTGTATGCTAACCTTGCTGGAAGGAAAATAGGAATAAAGTAGGGAACTGGTCTGATTGGACTTCTAGTCCAATGGGAAAACAATAACCCCTTCTCTCAAGTGGATGGTTTTATGGTGGTATAGTGGCAGCTTAAAGGTACCAGAGACAACACTGATTGCTACTGTTCTTCACAAAGTATGGTCTCTTGTATAGGTATTAATGTTGTTGCATAGAGAATCTTCAGGATGGGATGTAGCTCTGTGGCAAAGTGATTGTGTAGCAAGCACAATGTCCTTGGTTAAATTCCCACAACCAAAAAAGAACAGACCAAAACAAGAATCTTCTGTTGGAATTGGTAGTTCACACCTATGGTCCTAGTTACTTAGGAGGCTGAGATCTGAGGATCAATGTTTGAAACCAGCCTGTGTAAAAATCATGAGACTAGGGAGTTCTGGGAAGATGGCGGAGGAGAAGCTGGAGGCTAAAGAAGCTCTCCTATAGAAAGAAGTTTTAGAGTTCCAGTGAACAGTCCTAAGCCAGAGAATCACACCAAGTGTGCCATCACAGGACAGAGAGTTAGGCCAGAAAGGGAAAATCCAGGCAAGGAGACAGATCTGAGCTCTTGCCAGCAGCTGCCACCGCAGCAGCCTGGCCGAACCCACCATACATGAATCACAGAGCGTCTGAGATGAAGGAGCCAGACACAGCAGGCGAGTGGATTCTACTCAACACCAGCAAGAACCAACAAGGAGCAGACATCTTCATCCTGCAGTTCACAGAACAGAGACGACCCAGGAACCAATACGACGTGAGTAGAAGCTTGACATCCTCACTCCTTCTCAGGGAACAGAGGAGGGAAGGCCACCTGTCCCCCACCACAGTATCGGAGACCTCCATCTTGGATACTGACAAAGATCGGCAGAGCTGCTAGCTCCAACTCAGGGTTTGGAATAAAAGGAGTCATTAACAGGTCAGAAGAACCTAACCTGACCTGCCAGACTCAGTTCCACCCAGGGAAAAGTAACCCAGCTCGGGTGCCAGGCCTAGGAGTGGCTTTCTTCACTGGGTAATTAGAGCCAGAGGTTGCCCCTCCCTTTAGCAGCCTTGACAATCAATTGGAATTCAGTAAACATAAACCCTGAGAGTGGCTCCAGGTTGGATTCTATGAGTTTCTCACAAACTAGCCCCCGGGAAAAGCTACTGTTTGCTGAAAGGCCTCAACTCTACCCAGAACCTAGCCTCATCACAACATCTCCAAACTTGAGGAAAAAGCCACCTCCTTCTTTTGTGATACTCAAAGCAGATCTCCCTCTCATTGAACTAAACTGGGAGGAGGACTGCAAAATCTTGGTTAAAGCAGAGCATTTTTCTGCCTGTCCAAACAAACTGACTTAAGAAACCAACCAAGCCACAGGACCACAAGCAGACCAGAGACTCCAACAAGAAGCTGATTACCAACACAAGGGAGATACAGGATTTTTCCCAACCCACAGAAAAAAATCAAAGAACTTTTTTTTTTCTTCTTCTTCTTCTTCATTTTTTATACCTTTTATAAAAAATATTTTTTCTTTTCTAAAACTTTTTTTAATTTTTAAATTTTACCTTTTTTGAAAAAATTCTTTTTTTTTTCTGTTTCTTTTTTTTTTTTAATTGTATTTTATTTTATTTGAGAACATACTGTACAGGGGGGCTACAATTACATGGGCAGGATAATGCATACATTTCTTACCAAGCATTGCAGCCTCCTCCTTTGTTTACCCTTCACTTCCCTTCCCGACCTCCCCCCTCCCCCCACCCAATTTTACCCCCCTCCCCCCACCCAATTATACCCCCCTCCCCCCCCCACACCGACATTGTAAAGCTGGTTTTGACATGACATTTTGTACTTCTCATTGTTGCAACAGGTCCACCTGAATCCTTAAACGACTTGTTTGTCCCCATCTCCTCCACATGTTATACTGACATCAAATATAGTGAAAGCGGGGGTTACACTGTGGGGGAGGGACATACAAAGCAACAAAGAAATAATCTTATAAATGCGTTAGAAACAGATGCATGAAAGAAACGAAAACATTAAAATACATATTTAAGGGTTCATTTTCCTAACATGACATTATCTGACCTTTTGAAAAAATCCTTTTTTAGTAACCTTTTTTTTTCTTCTTATACTCTTTATTTTATGGATACAAGAGTGTGTGCGTTTTTCTTTCTTTTTTTTCTTTCCTTTTTTTAAAAAAAATTCTTTTTGTTTTTTACTTAGCTCTACTGAACTTCTGATCTTTTTTCTTCCTTATCTTTTTCACCTTTTCTTCTCTTTCATTCTTCTTTATGTGACTTAATTGTTGTTCTGCACTTCCTCAGATAAACCCGTAGTTGACTATTAGACCCTATTCCCCATTGTGTACACACTTAATCCACAAATTTATTACTCAATTCAAAACGTCTGAGTCTTAAATTCCCTAATGGCAGTACTACCTCTTTATACCTATATAATATTTTAAGTATTTTTAAAGTTTTTCACATCTCCTTTTATCCCTCCCAACTTTCATTATATTCAAGTTCTTTGAATAGATTGTTCTTGAATCTGCATACTTTTAATTTTTACTTTTCTCTTTTTTCTGGTCTTTTTTTCCCTATCCCTTTCTTCTTTTTTTCTCTCTCTCTACATTCATCCTATCCAACCTATTTCCTGCTTTGAGATTAGGACTTAGTTAAGTTAACTCTCCCTGTACCTTCCCACATCACTCTATTCCTATTTTTTTATCCACATCTCTCCCTAACCCTAATAACTTCTGGTTTTCCAAATTCTTCTTTGCGGTTCATAGCCCATTAATACATAGTTGTTTGAAGTTGAATAGAGGTATCTGTTGAACTAGATTGTATCTACAGATTATTGACTGTGCAAAATCAGACTTTTGTTGATGCTTGACTTAAGTTAGTGTTCTAGCACAAAACTGGTGTTATTTTCATCCCAAATGGGCAGTGTAAGCCGGAAAATCACAAGAAAAATGTGAAGTCCAGGTATCTCCACTCCCACTCATGATAATCAGGGGACAGAACAGATAATGAATAATCCAAAGGAGAGTTCCAAATAGCTCTACAAAAACTGCTGGAAAACATGAAATGAAAAATTGAAATGAAAATGAAAATGAAATGAAATTGAAATGAAAATGAAAAAATTGAAAACATACAAAGGACTTTGCATGAGCGTGATAGGGAGAGAGGGGAGGCAAACAAAAGGTCAATGCAGGAAAAGATTGAAAACCTACAAAAGACTCTGTATGAGCCTGAGAGGGAGAGAGAGGAGGAAATCCAAAGGTATATACAGGAAGCTACTCAGAAACTGATACAGGATTTGTGTGAGCAGCTCAAGAATACTCAAAGAGAAAGTCAGGAATGGCATGAACATGCTGAGAACACTCAAAGAGAACTACAGGGATGGCATGAATGGGAGGAAGCTAAGCAAAGAGTAATACAGGAATTGAGAAAGCAGGATGAGAATACACAAAGATCACTAAATGCATTCATAGGATCCATTAACAAAGAGCTGAAGGAAGTCAGGGAGACCACAAAGGGAATTCTGAATAGAACCCAACAGAAGGAATTGCAGTCCAAGGAAACCATAAAACCAGTCAACTAAGTGATTTGAGAATAAAAACTGAACACCAAATTAAGGAAGTAAAGAAGTTCATACAAGATTTAAAACAAAGCTTCAACAAAGAATTTGAAGCCAACAAAGCTGACCAGTTAGAATGAAAAGAAATAAAAAACAAAGTAGAAAGTCTTGACAGCAGGTTAAACCATGCAGAAGATCGAATCTCGGGGATTGAAGACAGCCTAGATATTATAAAGAAAGAACATACAACATTCAAGACAAGTCCAAGAAATATGGTAGATCTATCCAACACTTGGAAGACATCATCAGAAGGCCTAATATAAGGATAATGGGTGTAGAGGAGTACATAGAAACAGAAGTTAATGGTCTAGGAAATTTTTTTATCAGCATCCTAGCAGAGAACTTCCCAAACATGCAAATAGATAGGCCTATTCAGATACAAGAAGCTTTTAGAACTCCAAATAGACCAGACCAGAATAGGACATCCCACCATCACTGTATGATCCACACAAGATCAACTCAGACCAAGGAAAAGATCCTTAAAGTTGTGAAGGAGAAAAGATTAAACACCTATAAAAAGAAAGCAATTAGAATCACCTCAGATTACTCTGCAGAGTAAATCAAAGCAAGAAGAGCCTGGAATGATGTATGCCATACCCTAAAAACAAACAACTATCAACCAAGAATACTGTACCCAGCTGAACTCTCCTTCATAACTGAAGGCCAAATAAAAACCTTCCATAGCAAAGAAAAATTGAAACAATACATCTCCAACAAACCAGCCCTACAAAAGATTCTTAAAGATGTCCTACACATAGAAAACCAACAAGAACAAAATAAAGGCCCAGAAACTGTACATAACTGAGAATCCAAAACCATAGGAAGAACCCAGTTTTCGCAGCCCCCTAAAAGGTGGAAAAAATGACAGAAATGACAGGAACACCCAAATTCCTCTCAGTCCTTTCTATCAACATTACCGGACTTAATTCATCAATTATTCGACATTGACTGTCTAGTTGGATTAAAAAACAAGATCCTTCTATCTGCTGCCTTCAGGAGTCACATCTTGCCCATAAAAACAAAAACATTTTCAATGTTACAGGCTGGAGCAAAATCTACCAAGCAAACGGCCGGCATAAACAGGCAGGAGTTGCAATCGTAATATCAGATAAAATAGACTTCAAATTAAAATTCGTGAGAAGAAGTAAAGTATGTTGCTACATAATAATTAAGGGATCTCTCCTTCAGGAGGATATTACAATTCTAAATATCTATTTGCCAAACAATGGAGCACCCAAATTTATCCAAGAAACATAACTTTCCCTCAAATACCACATAGATCCAAAGACATTAATTGCTGGGGATTTTAACACACCACTCTCCCCACTAGTTAGATCAACTCGGCGAAAACTCTACAGAGAAACTGCAGATCTAAACAGCTGCATAGATCAACTAGTTTTAACAGACATCTACCAAATATTTCACCCAACAGCATAAGAATACACGTTTTTCTCAGCAGCACATGGAACATTTTCTAAAATAGACCACATTTTAAGCCACAAAGCAAACTTGTCCAAATTCAGAAACATTGAAGTTATACCTTGCATTCTCTCTGACCACAAGGGAATAAAATTAGAAGTCAACACCAAAAGCCACCAAAGAAAGTCTGGTAACACATGGAGGCTGAACAACACACTGCTGAATCATGAGTGGGTCATGGAAGAGATTAGAAAGGAAATTCAAATGTTCATGATATTCAACCAAAATGAACATACAAATTATCAACTCCTCTGGGACACAGCAATGGCAGTACTCAGAGGCAAGTTTATAGCTCTGAGCTCCTACATCAACAAATTGGAGAGATCTGAAAGCAACAATTTAAAGACACATCTAAACCTCCTTGAAAAAGAGCAGCAAGATAAACCCCAATCCACTAGATGGAAAGAAATAATTAAAATTAAATCAGAATTGAAAGAATTAGAAGCCAAAAAAAAACTATAGAAAGAATCAACAAAACAAACAGTTGGTTCTTCGAAAAAATTATAAAAATTGACAGACCCTTAGCAAATTTTATCAGAAAAAGAATAGAAAACACCCAAATAAATAATCTCAGAGATGAGAATGGAAACATCACCAGGGAAACAGCCAAGATTCTGAACATTATAAGGGAATATTCTCAAAATTTCATGCTAATAAGTTTGAGAACTTGACAGAAATGGACCTTTTGCTAGCAAATATTGACATGCGAAAACTAAACCAAGATGAGTTAAACCAGCTTAACATGCCCATATCAAGCATTGAAATAGAAACAACAATAAGTGACCTCCCAGCTAAGAAAAGTCCAGGACCAGATGGTTATACAGTAGAATTCTACAAGGCCTTCAAAACAGAGCTCACACCAATACTCCTCCAACTTTTCAATGAAATTGAAAGAGAAAGTTCACTACCGAATACATTCTATGAAGCCATCATAACCCTCATCCCAAAACCAGGCAGGGACTCATTAAAGAAAGAGAACTATAGAACCATTTCTTTGATGAACATTGATGCAAAACTTCTCAACAAAATTTTGGCCAACCGACTTCAACAATTCATCCAAAAAATCATACACCAGGACCAAACAGGATTCATTTCAGGGATGCAAAGCAGGTTCAATATAAGCAAATCAATTATTATTATTCATCACATCAACAGGGAAAGGATAAGAACCACATGGTTATCTCAATAGATGCAGAAAAAGCATTCGACAAGATCCAACACCCCTTTATGATGAAGGTTTTGGAAAATTTAGGAATCCAAGGAACATTCCTCAATACAATAAAGGCTGTATATGACAAACCTACAGCCAGCATTATACTTAATGGTGAAAAACTAAAGCCATTTCCTCTTAACTCAGGAACAAGACAAGGATGTCCACTCTCTCCACTTCTCTTCAGTCTATTATTAGAATGCCTAGCTACAGCAATAGGACAAGATGCAGACCTAAAGGGGATCCAAATAGGGAAAGAAGAAATAAAACTCTCCCTCTTTGCAGATGACACGATCTTGTATTAAAGAATCCCATCGACTCCACTACCAAATTACTCAAGCTGATTCAAAACTTTGCCAAAGTAGCAGGGTATAAAATTAACCCCCCAAAATCAATGGCTGTGCTGTATGCCAACAATGAGAAAAGTGTGGCTGAAATTAGGAAAGCAACTCCATTAGTAATAGCCCCACAAAAAATAAAATTCCTAGGAATTAACTTAACCAAAGAAGTGAAGGACTTCAATGATGAAAACCCTGAAACCTTGAAAAAGGAAATCAAAACAGAACTTAGAAAATGGCCAATCCTCCCCTGCTCCTGGATTGGAAAGATTAACATTGTGAAAATGGCAATACTTCCCAAGGCTCTGTACAAATGCAATGCGATACCTATCAAAATTCCTAACTCATTTTTCAAGGAAATAGAAGAGGCAATCCAAAAATTCATATGGAACAATAAAACACCCCGAATAGCAAAAACACTCCTCAACGGAAAGAACACTGCTGGAGGAATATCAGTACCAAATTTCAAACTCTACTATAAAGCCATAGTAATCAAAACAGCTTGCTACTGGCATAAGAACAGACCCCAAGACCAATGGAATAGAATTGAAAACCCAGAAATGAACCTACAGACCTAGAGCCAACTAATCTTTGATAAGGGAGCTAAAATAATAGAATGGAAGAAAGACAGCCTCTTCAGTAAATGGTGCTAATAAAATTGGTTAACTACTTGTAGAAAACTAAAGCTAGATCCTTATGTATCACCCTGCACCAGAATCAATTTCAATTCCAAATGGATCAACAACCTCAGAGTCAAAGCAGACACTGAAAACATTACAGGATGGAGTAGAAGAAACCCTAGGTCTCCTTGGCTCAGGCCGAAATTTTCTTAATAGAGACCCAGAAACACAACAAATCAAAAAAGTTTGGACAAATGGGATTGCATGAAGTTGCAGAGCTTCTCCATGGCAAAGGACATAGCTAGCAAGATCAATAGAAAGCCGACGGATTGGGAGAAGATATTCACTAGCCATACAATAGACAAGGGTCTCATATCTAAAATATACTTGGAACTCAAAAAATTAAATCCCTCAACAACAAATCCTCAAAGAAACAACTGCCCAATAAATAAATGGGCTAAAGACTTAAAGAGAAACTTCTCTGAGGAAGAAAGAAGAATGGCCAATAGACACATGAAGAAATGCTCAACCTCCCAAGCCATAAAAGAAATGCAAACAAAAACAATATTGAGATACCACCTCACACCAGTTAGAATGGCAAAAATCAAGAACTCTAACAACAACTGATGCTGGAGGGAATATGGACAGAAGGGAACCTTACTTCATTGTTGGTGGGAGTGTAAACTTGTTCACCACTTTGAAAAGCACTATGGAGGTTCCTCAAAAGACTTCACATAGAGCTCCCCTATGACCCAGCAATCCCACTTTTCGGCATTTACCCAAATGTTTACAAAAAAGACCACACTAAATCTACCAGCACAACTATGTTTATTGCAGCATTATTTACCATAGCTAAGATCTGGAACCAACCCAGATGCCCCTCAGTAGATGAATGGATCAAGAAAATGTGGTATATATACACAATGGAATTCTATGCCTCCATCAGAAAGAATGGCATTTCCCCATTTGTTAGGAAATGGAAAGGCTTGGAAAAAATTATATTAAGTGAAGTAAGCCAAGCCCAAAGATACATAGGTCCCATGATTTCCCTTATTTGAAATATCTAGTATATGTATGAGTCAAGCAGAAAAAGTCAGATAATATGAAGTTAGGAAAATGAACCCTTAGATATGTATTTAAATGTTTTTATTCTTTCATGCATTTGTTTCTAACGCATTTATGATTGTTTCTTTGTTGTTTTTATGTCCCTCCCCCACAGTATAACTCCTGCTCTCACTATATTTGATGTCCGTATCGTTTGTGGAGAAAATGGGGAAAAACAAGTCATTTAAGGATACAGGTGGAACCGTTGCAACAATGAGAAGTACAAGTTGTCATGTCGAAAACTAACTTTACAACTTTGGTGCATGGGGGTAGAATTGGGTCGGGGGGTGAGGGGATGCTGGGAAGAGATGTGTAGGGTAAACAAAGGAGGAGGCTGCAAAGCTTAATAAGAAATGTACTTATTATCTTTCCCATGTAATTGTAACCCTCTGTACAGTATGTTCACAAAAAATAAAAAAATAAATAAAATAAAGTATGTTATACTCTTCAACTGCTTTGTTAGGTAGCAATTCCTTTGTACAATGACTTAAAGCTTCAATATGGCAAAGTATATAGCTAGCAAGATAAATAGAAAAAAAATCGTGAGACTATTATCCCAAATTAATCAGGAAAAAGACAAAAGTAGAGGTGTGGTTCAAGTGGTAAAATGTCAAACTTGACACGACAAAAGCCAATCTCTTTCTTGAGAGTACCTGGATTCAAAACCCAATACCAGCACAATTAAAAAGAAAACCTTCAGAATTTGGGTGGTGGCTCACATCTCTAATCCTAGCTACTCAGGTAGCTGACCTCTGAGGACTGAGATTTGAAACTAGCTGGGCAGACAAGTCCTCATGAGATTCTTATCTCCAATTAGACACTGAAAACTGGAACTGGGGTTGTGGCTCAAGTGGTAAGACACTCAGCCTCTATGGTCAAGCCCCAAAACCAACAAAAACAAATCTTCAAAAAATTTAAGATGACTCTATCTACCATTAAGCCTGACTTAAATTTATGTGGTCGATGAAGAATTACACTAATAACATAGTTAATAACAAGAATCTAGATTTTCTCCATAAGTATAGTTGCAATAAAGTTTTAGATGGAGAGAAGAGTTTTTTCCAGACTTGTCTGCCCAGGATGGATTTGAACCACGATCCTGACATCACAGTCTTCTCAGTAATTAGGATGCTAGGCAAACCACCGTTACCCATCTTCAATTTCTTTTTATGTGTAAGAAAAGCTTGCCCTGAGTTTTCCCCCTCCAATCTGCCCTGCCAGATATTAAAGACAAGATATTCCTCAGCAGTTGCTGGCAAAGGAATGGAATTACAATGAATGATGTAAGATTAATGAAGGTTGAGGCTAGAAGGGACCCCGTTTCCCCTGTGGAACACAGTTACCTGATGCCTGAGCAAAATCCAAAATGTAAGAGAAAGTGATGTCTGTTAGATGGGGCAGCCATCAATGTGTAGGAAAGATTTCCTGAAGGAAACCCACCTGTTCTGAGCTCCAGGCCTTAAATGAATGTCGGAAATGACAAACAAAACCATCCTAATCACCAACCTCAACATGCCCAAGATGAAACTCATGTCCCTTACCAGTGTTGTATTTAGTTGTCAAAAGCATTCACATTTCAGATGCCCGCGCCAGCAAAAGAATCGTCACATCAGCTTAATCATCCATACCATGCACAGTCCCAAGTCCTGCTGATGTAGTCACTCTTACTTATATCCACTGCTACCATCCTAAGTCCAAGTGACCTCATCAGTTCTTCCCTGGATAATCCCCTCCAGTTTCTTCACAGCAGAGCTAGAGTGGCCCTTTCTAATGTAAATTGCTTGTGTTTAAGGCACTGCTCCTGGAATGAAGACTAAAATTAGGTCTTTATCTAATCCTTCTCATCCCAGTCACACTGCTTTTCATTGAGTTTAATAAGGTTAGCACTCCATCCCACCTCAAGACGTCCTCATCTGCCCCTTGTCGCCTTTCCCTTTCACCTTAACTTTCATTTTCAAAGGAAAGCTTTCCCACTCATCCTCATGGTCAGACCCTTGCACTAAGAATCACATCCTCATGGTCAGATTCTTGCACTAGAAGCCATGTTCTCATGGTCAGACCCTTGTACTAGGAGTCACGCCCTCATGACTAGATGCTTGCACTTGGAGTCACGTCCTCATGGTTACATTTTGCACTAGGAGTCACATTCTCATGGTCAGACCCTTACACTAGAAGTCACATCCTCATGGTCGGACCTTTGCACTGGGAGTCACACCCTCGTGGTCAGATCCTTGCACTGGGAGTCACGTCCTCTTGGTTAGATCCTTGCACTGGGAGTCTCGTCCTCATGGCCATTTCCTTGCACTAGGAGTCACATCTTCAGGGTAGACCCTTGGACTGGGAGTTAGAAAGGATTATGTCTTTCTTTTTTCTCAGTATGCAGACTAAGGTCTAAGGTCCATAACAAGAAGCAGCTGGTGCTTCCTCAACAACACACTAAATGCTAAGTTCATGGCTGTTGAATGGCTAAGTGAATGTGTAACCTTCACAGAAGTGAGGCAGACACGGAAAGTGCCCCAAGCTCCATGGATTACAGGATGGCCAAGACTGACACCTTGGTCAGCAGGCAGTGCAAGTCACCTGTGACCATCTGTGGTGGTTTTGCACCTGGCCCCGCCCCTCCGGAACAGGCCGGGGGTGGGGCGTGGAGGTCAAGTGAAGTAACAGCCGCCAGCCTGTGATTGGGTTCTCTGGCGCGCCTGTTGGGGAAGGGGCGTGTCTCTGCACACTGATTGGCTGTCTCACAGTGGTTGGGTGGGCAGCGGTTGAGGCAGCTCAGGAGCAGGCGCTTGGAGGGACTGGACAGGGTCCAGCAGAGAGGGAGGAGGCAGGCGGCATGGGTCCTTAACACAGGATGCGCTGAGCATTGCTTGAGTGGGCTGCCTGTGGCGGCCCGCAGTGACCGAAGCAGGATAAGGGCGCCCTTGTGCCCTATGGCCACCACCATGGCTGCGATGCAGAAAAGCTTTAACTGGGTCATGGCCAGCTGCTTTCTCCAGCTGCTGGAAGGTGAGTCTGACCCGTTCCACATCCTGTGAGAGGCCAATGGCTGGCACCAGCAGTTGCAGTTGCACAGCTGCAAGCAATACAAGGCCGCCATGGCAGCTGCGGCCCCGATGGAGCCCTTCAAGAACTTAGGTTCCCAGATCTGAAGCTGGCGGTGGTGGCAGGGAGTCTCAGAAGAAACTCAAGAGCCTCCCGATTCCCGGTGAGCCTTGGCAGGACAGCCCAGGCAGGGCCCACCAGGTGCACGGGTAGGAGAAGAGAAGAAGGATGCGGGGTGCAGAACAGCTGCCTGGACCCTCGACTTGAGACTTAGGTGCTGTGTGCATTGAGGGCGGGCGCCTGGAGGCATCTCATGGGCCAAGAGTGCTCTTGGCCACGAAGGTGGGAGCCCATGAAAGGGGGAGCCCAGGTGGTGTCCCAGTTGGCCACTGAGTGTGACAAAATTGGGGTGCCACGGGGCCAGCAAGCAAGTCTGGAGCGGGCTGGCACTGCCGCCACCGCTGGCCCAGCCCATTCACTGTGAGCACACGGTGAGGAAGGTGACAGGCATGAAAGGAAGGGGTCAACCTGTGGGGGGGGTGCACAGAGGATGGGTTGGGGTTGCCTTTCTCTAACTGCCACTGGGCTGGTTGCACTTGCATCCCTGAATCACCCTTGACTTTTCTAAGCCAGGCATTCCTAACCCTGACACCTCCAAGCTTCTAGATGTTTCCTGCCTCATTAGATCATTGCCTGGTGCAGGAAGAGAAAGGGCACCTCAGAAAACATTTCCACCTGACCCTCCCTGGCCTGAAATATCTGCACCTGCCTCCCACTTCCTCCCTGAGTGCTGAGTGAGGTATGTGGTTTTCATTAGGTGAGGTGAATGGTTGTCTGATTATTGAGGTTAGCTGTATGATTGTCACTGTTCTGGGTGTTGAGGTTAGATGTGTAGTTGTAACTGTTCTGAGTGTTGAGTTTAGGTGTGTGGTTGTCACTGTTCTGAGTACTGAGGTTATGTGTGTGGTTGACACGGTTCTGACTGTTCTGAGTACCAAGGTTAGGTGTATAGTTGTCACTGTTCTGAGTACTGAGGTTAGGTGTGTGGTTGTCACTTTTCTGAGAAATGAGGTTTGGTGTGTAGTTGTCACTGTTCGGAGTACTGAGGTTAGATGGGTAGTTGTCACTATTCTGAGTGTTGAGTTTAAGTGTGTAGTTGTTAGTGTTCTGTCTGAGGTGAGGTGGGTAGTTATCACTGGTCTGAGTAGAGCTTTGGTGTGCACTGTTCTGAATATTTAGGTTATGTGTGTAGTTGTCACTTTTATGAGTATTGAGGTTAGGTATGTAGTTGTCACTATTCTGATGACTGAAGTTATTTGTGCACTTGTTGCTTTTGTGTGTATTTAGGTTAGGCCTGTGGTTGTCACAGTTCTGAGTGTTGAGTTTAGGTGTATAGCTGTCACCATTCTGAGTAGTGAGGTTAGGTGTGGAGTTGTCATTGTTCTGACTGTTCGGAGATTGATGTTAGGTGTAGAGTTGTCACTTTTCTGAGTTTTGAGGTTAGGTGTGTGGTTGTCACTGTTCTGAGTGTTTGAGGTATGAAGTTGTCACTGATCTCAGTATTGCAGTTAGGTGTGCTATTGTCACTGTTCTTAGTATTGATGTTAGGTGTATAGTTGTCACTGTTCAGAGTACTGGGGTTAGGGGTGTAGTTGTCACTGTTCTGAGTGTTGAAATGAGATGTGTAGTTGCTGCTGTTTTGAGTAGTGAGTTCATGTGTGTACTTCTCACTTCTGAGTATTGAGGTTTGGTGTGCTGTTGTCAGTGTTCTGAGTATTGAAGTTAGGAGTGTGGTTGTCACTTCTGAGTACTGAGGTTAGGTGTGTAGTTTTCACTGTTCTGAGGATTGAGATTAGGTGTGTAGTTTTCACTGTTCAGAGTACTAGGATAAGTTGTGCAATTGTTACTTTTCTGAGTATTGAGATTAGGTGTGTAGCTGTCTCTGTTCTGAGTTATTAGGTGGTTAGGTGTGTAGTTGTCACTGTTCTGAGTGTTGGGGTTAGGTGTGCTGTCATCACTGTTCTGAGTATTGAGGTTAGGTGTGTGGTTGGCACTTTTCTGAGTAGTGAGATTAGGTATGCATTTGTCACTGTTTTGACTGTTCTGAGTATTGATGTTAACTGCAGTTCTCACTGTTTTGATTACTGAGGTTAGATGTGTAGTTGTCACATTTCTGAATGTTGAGTTTAGGTGTGTAGTTGTCACTATTGTGAGTACTGAGATTATGTGTGTAGTTTTCACTGTTCTGAGTGTTGAGGTTTGGTGTGCTGTATTGTTTTCTGAGTATTGTTGTTTTGAGTGTGGTTGTCACTTTTCTGAGTATTGACGTTAGGTGTGCAGTTGTCACTGTTCTGAGTACTGAGGTTAAGTGTGTAGTTGTCAATGTTCTGAGTAGTGATCTTAGGTGTGTAGTTGTTATCATTAGCAGAGCTTGTTGGTCTATTCCTGGCTTGGTCAAGACTCACTCATCCACTGCTTCTGGGCAACAGAGGCTAACGCCTGTTCTCCTAGGTCCTCAGGAGGCAAAGATGGAAACAAGGGTCAAAGAGAGCCTGGCAGGAAAGTCCAGGAGACTCTTACCTCCTGTTAACCACAGTGGGGCTGCAGTTCAGTGGTGGAGTGCCAACACTGAGCCAGAAGTCTTGAGGGACAGTGCTCAGGCCTGAGCAGGCACAGGCATGCACAAAAACATATGCATGTGTGCTGACACACACACGAAGTGTGAGTTCCACTCTGTTTGAAAATTTTATGTGCAAGCACCTTGAATTGTGCAAATTGTGACTATACATTTATCTGTGTGAAGATTTGTTGCTTGAGAATCAGAAGTCTGTAAAATAAAGATGCTGAAAACCAAATGCTATTCAGTATGTCAATAAGTCTGACCTTACTTAATCAAATGAGATAATGAAATTTTTAACTTACTGTTTTCTCAAATAAGATAAATACAAAATTAAATGGGGCAAGGCTTCTCCATTGAGTTACTTATCTATGTAGTTTTGGCTGTAATAGTGTGATCTGATGGCCTCACCAATTTTTAGATATAGCGATCTCCCTATGCTTCCTGCGTCGCTGAGATTAGAAGTGTGTGTCATCATAAAACTTCATGTCTAGCTTCATTTTTTTAAAACAAATGAAAATGTTGTGTCCTTTAGAAGAGTGTGACACTGCAGCTAGTACTGGTAATAAGCTGACTTTTCACTGTTTTCCATTTTAAAATATATTTTTGTCATTTTTTTCTTAACGTATTGAGGATCAAACTTGGGGCATGAAGAAACCCAGGCCAAAGGACTTTAACAATGAACTACAGTCCTACCCTGTGGTGGAAATTTTAAACATGTATGACATTGAATGAAGAACCTTTATTTTTCCTGCTGTCTGCACTGTGAATTTATATGCACAAATTTAATTACATAAACGCATAGTGCTGTTTTTTTTTCAAAACTTAAGTGATATAACCTGGGATGCAGTATACTTCCTACCTGACAATGTAATCTAGTGCACTTACTAACTTTTCTCTCCATTTAGAGTCTAGGCAATCTGGCTTTGAGATCTTTATTTAAAAATCTTGAGGTAATTTTATAGTTAGAATATCATTGTCGTTCTTTTTCAAGTGCATTAGAGCAGAAAGCACCTCATTAATTTCCATTTATGTAGTTACTGTACTAAATTTATGTGTAATGAGTGTTACAGATCTATACAAATTTCTGGAAGCCCTGTTATGAAGGTCTGTGCTTTTCTCTACTCAAACATTTTATTTATTTATTTTTAATTGTGAAAAAACATACAGAGGGGTTACAATTACATGGGCGAGATAATGAGTACATTTCTTATCAAGCATTGTTGCCTCCTCTTTTGTTTCCTCTTCCCATCCCTTCCCCTTTGCACTCCCACACCTACCCTGGCCAAAGTTGTAAAGTTCATTTTTCTACATAATGTTTTGTACATCTCATTTTTGCAATGGATCCACCTATATGCCTATTTAAACAATTGGATTTTTCCCTTCCCCTTTACAAATTATACCAACATCAAATACAGTGAAAGCAGACGTTCAGCCATAGGGAAGGGACATACAAAGCAACCAATAAGTCATCTTAGAAATATGTTAGAAACAATCACAGGAAAGGAAAAAAAAAACATTTGAATCCTTATCTTGGGGTTCCAACCCAGATGCCCCTCAGTAGTTGAATGGATCAAGAAAATGTGGTATATATACACAATGGAATTCTATGCCTCCGTCAGAAGAATGGCATTGCCCTATTTGTTAGGAAATGGAAAGATGGCAAAAATCATATTAAGTGAAGTAAGCCAGGTCCAAAGAAACATAGGTCCCATGGCTTCCCTTATTTGCAATAGTATATATCTGAGACAAACAGAAAATGGCAGACAAGTTGATGTTAGGCAAAATGAAACATTTAAATTTAGACTGAAGATTCAGTGAATGCTTAGCATAGAGACATGTAGAGCACTTTGGAATACACTTTTTGACATACACCAGAAACATTAATCTTCCAGAATGTGGGAATTAGATGCTTGCCCTGTGGAAATGTAGGTTTTAATGTACTAAACTGTCGAAAGCTGTACAGAAACCTCCCAGTGGCCCTTTGCTCAGTATATTCTCGAACCATCACAGCCTATTTCATCTTGTTTTCTTCAGCTTTCTTCAGAGCCTAAGAAATCCTTTGAGCCAAAATGGAACTCTTTTATGGGAACTCTTGCTGGAAATTTTACTGTATTCTTTTCCTTCTCTAGGCTTGAGTTTAGATCAGTGATCAAATGCTAATGAAAGCCTTTTATTGGAAAGGACTGGTGAACTGAAAGCTGCTGTTCCAGTATGGAGAAGCAAGGTGGGTTCAATTGTAGTCTTGACCTCTTACAACTGATTTCAGGGGAAAATGTCTGACACTATCAGCTTTGGTCTTTGGAGATTTCGAGGGAGAATGTAGTATTTGCAGGATATTGGTAACTATCCTAGTAAATAGCCAATTCTATTTAACACTTTTCAATTTACAAACAGAAATGATGGAAGTGACTTTACTATAAAGCAAGATTAATTGATATAGTTAAAATGAGGTAGCAGAAAGAAGGTAGAATAAGCACTGAAGTAATTTTGTAGTTGAATGGAGATAATATAATGGTAAAACACAAATGATTATGGTTTGCAAATAGAAAATCTAAAGCAAATCTTTTTATTTTTCAGTTTGCTAACTTTATTTATTTAGGTGCTAGTTCTAGGGCTTGAACTCATGGCCTGGGCTCTGGCCCTTAGCTTTTTGTTTTTGCTCATATCTAATGCTCTACCACTTGAAGCCACAGCTCCACTTCTGGCGTTCTTAGAGATAACATAACATTTTGCCCAGGTTGGCTTTTAACTGTGATCCTCAGATCCCATTCTTACAAGTAGTTAGGACTACAGGAATAAGCCACCAGTGCTCAGCTTCAACTTGTTATTTGTTTTGTTGTTGTTGTTTTTGTTGTTTTGGTTGTGGGGCTTGAACTCAGGGCCTGGATTTTGTCCCTGAGATCTTTTGCTCAAGCCTAGCACTCTACCGCTTTGAACCACAGTGCTAAATTCAGTTTTTCTGGCGGTCAATTGGAGATAAGAGCCTTATGGATTTCTGGCCAGGCTGGGTTTGAACCTCAATCTTCATATCCTGACCTTCTGAGTAGATTGGGTTTCAGGTGTGATCCACCAGTGCCTGGCTGAACTTTTTAGCAACTTAGTGACATTTTCCTCCTGATCTCAAATACCCCTTTTAATTTTGTTGATCTGATTTGTTTCTGCAGTAGAAGTAAAATATTCTATGAAAATATCATTAAGTGATGTAAGTTAGATTTAAGTATTTATAGATATTATAGGATATTAGAGCCATATCAGAGTGAACTTAAATCTCTTGCTCAATATTTGACACTCAAAAATATTTTATATCAAAGGTAATTACATAATTTTATGTTCATGATGTGCAAACAGGATTTTTATTTTAAGACCTGATAGTACTTATTTGTATTTATAAAGTTTAGTTAGGAAATTAAATTAATGAGACAAATGGAAAAATCCCTTTATTTTTTAATTTTGTATTTTTTTGCCAGTCCTGGGGCTTGAACTCAGGGTCTGGGCACTGTCTCTGAGCTGCTTTTGCTCAAAGCTGGTGTTCTATGACTGAGCCACAGTACCAATTCTGCCATTTTCTGTTTATGTGGTACAGGGCATCTTGCATGGTAGATCACCACTAAGCCACATTCTCAGCTATATGCCTGTATTTTTAATGTGGATACATGAGAGAAATTCAATGAGATGTACACCCATTATTTGAATAAATTTTAAGATTTTCTATATGCACTATCAATGTGTTGTAATTACTAATCAGGAAAATCAAAGAAGTATAGTAAAAGCTATACATAATATTTGAGGAGCATTTTAAATCTTTTAAATGTAAGGGGGGAAAGAATTTTGGAAAACAGTTTAAGAAATGACAAATTTCACAATTTATTCACTAACTTATTAGATGGCTTAAAATATAGGATTTGATTGATCATTCTAATCCGTCAGAAGAGAAAAGACTAAAGAGTGGTAGCAATTTGGCCTTGTTTCACCTACATGCTGTATTCTCAAATGGACAAAAAGATGCCTTCTTGCGTATGTTGAAAATTGAGTTTAGGCCACACTAGAGACATATGGCAAATATATAAATCCCACCAAAGAGCAGGAAAGTATTTTTAAAATACAATTTTAAGTACAATCTAATATTGTACTTTAAAGTACAATCTAAGGTAATGGTATGTACTATTTTTCTGGATGAGGTTTAGAACTATGGTTTAATAAAGCTGCTTTTGAAATGTGAAATGTAGTTAGTTTATTAAAATGTGTTAATAGAGTTCACCTATAATTAACCAGTTGTGTTGCATGCCTATGATCTTAACACTCAGGAATTTTGACACAGAACAATTGTGAGTTCCGGGCTAGTCTCAAACATATGTAACAACCTTATTTCAAAACACAGCAACAACAAAAAGAAAGAAAAAGCTACCTATAATTATATGGTTTATCTTATACTCTCTAAAACATAAGTGAAGTCATAATAATAATAAGCTTTTATAAAAATGAATAAATTCTAGGAAATAACATCAGCAACTATCCCCCCTCCCCTGAATTTCCCAAGTTTATCCAATGTTTTTTCAACTGGTTTGTGGGAAAATGCTATAGAATTGTACCTAGTGCTGTCATGGATGTTGTGTTTTAGCCCTCTGCTTTGGTTTTCTGCTGGCAGGCCAGAAGTGGACTCCTAGAAGAGGGGAACAACAAGGCTGGAATGACAGCTGGGGAAAAGAGGTGATATTTAATAGAGCAGAGCAGAGATCCTATAGGGAATATGGATCATATGAGACCAAGATACAGGCCGACTTTACAGCTGAGAAGTTTTCAGATGAAATGTATGTACAACATTCCTCAACTGGGATGGTTGGGGAACTATAGGAGTTTTCAGAATAGCCATAAGCCTTTGTGACCTTTCCATATTATAGGTCTTAGGGATATTTTGATACTGTATGCAACAAGTCAGTATTATATTAGATGACACCTGAAAGATCTTCATGTATTTCTGAGATGACCTTATATCAAGATTCAGGACCAGTTGTATAATTAAAACTAAATTGGGGAGCTGGGTTCTGTTGGCTTATGCCTGTAATCCTAGCTACTCAAGAGGCTGAGATCTGAGGATCGTGGTTCAAAGGTAACCCCAAGAAGGAAAGTTCTTGAGACTCTTATCTCCAATTAACCACCAGAAAATAGGAAGTGGTGCTATGGCTCAAATGGTAGAGTGCTAGCCTTGAGTTGTAGAGCTGAGGGATAACACCCAGGCCCAGAGTTCAAATCCCATGAACAACAAAAATAAATAAATAATAAATTAACTGTGGGCATGGAAGGTACATGATTAGTAGAGCATTGTAAGAGCACTTTAGAATATACAAGGCCATAGGATCAATGTCTAATACCAGTGCAAAGGAAAAAAAAATTTTGTAAGTATGAGAAGCACTCGGTGCAGTGTTTCACACCAGTTAACATAGCTGTTTTGCAAGACACCACTTTAACTAAAAAATATAACTAATAAAACTAATAAAAACTAATAAAACTAATAAAAATATAACTAATAAAAATAAAAAGCTGAGTGTCGGGGTACATGCCTGTCAGCTATGTGGAAAGCATAAATATGGGGTCCAGGCTGGCCTAAACAAATGGAAGAATACAAAAGTAAGTAAATAGCTGGACTCTAGTAGCTCACATCTGTAGTACTAGCTACTGAGAAGGCTAAGATCTGAGGATCACAGTTTGAAGTCAGCCCATGCAGTAAAATCCATAATATTTTCTCTCCAATTAGCCATATTAGAAGTATGGTGTAATACAGTAGCAGCTATAAACAAAAATTAGGTAAGTAAAAGCTCAAAGTCCTGAGTGTAAGCACCAATACTGACACCAGAAAAAATAAACAAGTAAATAATCAAAAGGAACTGGACTCATGGTTCAAGTAGACTGCCTTTGTAACAAACATATAGCCCTTAACTCAAGCCCCAGTACAGCAAAACAAAACAAAACCAAAACATATAAATATATTGGATTCTTTACAATTTTAATTTGAAGTTTTACACTATGGAGCTAATTTAGAATAGGGATATAATTAGTGTTTTGATTTAGCATTGTGAATTGAGACTTTAAAACAGATTCTTAATTCTATTATCAGCTAAGTAGGCAATCATGAGACATGTGAAGAACAGTCTAATATGTTTCAAGATACCAATCTCTGGAAAGTTCTCTGGTGTGAAGTAATGGGTAAGGCTGGCACATTCTACCATGTCTCTTGAGTCAGATCAAAGCCTTCTACAAATGTAGTTATTTGTCTTATGCCTCCTGTTAGCAAGACAGTTCTTTGCTCAGGGAGTCAAGTTTCTCAAAGTGTTTTGACTTCCTACCTACCAAATTCCTTTAGGACCCTGTCCTAAACAAAGTCTTAGCCAAAGAACATGACTTTGTAAGGCTGGAGTAAGGAACCTTTTTCCATCAAGGGCTATTTGGATATTTATAACCTGTGGTGTACCAAATGATTTTTCAGGCCTTATATGGTCCGTGGGTCAAGTGTACCTCATGCCTGCTAGAGTCGATAAGATATAAGTAAATAAAGTACATTTAGCAGAGATCAGCTCATCCGAATTGGTGTGCATATGGTGACTATCTAGAAGGGACACAGAAAAAGCAATCCATAACCTGGTGGATCTGCCACAATGTTGTAGAAAATCTGGAAAACCTCACCTTATTTTTTTTATATTTTTGGTGATTATTTCAAATTTTCTCTGTAATGGCCACTTATATATGAAAAGCTTCTTGGATCATAACTAAATTTTTGAAAGGTTTATGTATTTGTTTTCTCTATTCAGACTTTTATTCTATGGAGAAAAGGAAATTTTTGTTCAAATGCAGAAACTGACGTTACCATCATTTTAAAAATGTATTGAAGTTTAAAAAGTATAATTGAACATGTCAGATTTTCTTTTTCATAAGTAAGTATGGTAGCCTTAAAAGATACATTTTTGTGAAGTGAAATAACATGTAATGGTAGGAGAAAAGGGATATGAGACAATGAAGTGATTTTTCTTTATTTTAAAATAATTTGGATTTATAAAAAAAAGGCAAGAATTAAATAAAATATTCTCTTATACTCTTCATCTGGATTCCCTAAATATCAGCTTCTTAACATGTTTCCTCTATCATTCTCTCCTTTTCTACCTACATACTTTTCTCTTTGTCATTTAAAAGTAAGATGTGTGAATGTTCCTTTATCCTTATATACTTTATGTATTTGCCAAAAACCATGACAGAATTATTAAACTCATTGTTATTGATATAGCACTGTTATCTGATTCTTTAAATTAATTAATTTGTATTCAAATTTCATGTTCTACAGTCTTTAATCTGGAATAGAGTGTAGACCAGTTATTTTTGTAGCATACAACATGGTTTGTGTTTGTCTGATTATTTTTTCCTGGAGGAACACTGCCATTTACTTTTGGTAGGAGCACCAGAAGTTGTGTCCTCTCAATGGGTCATGTGAGAAATATGTAGGGAAGTGTCACTTTTTTTTTCTTTTCTTGGGCCTTGAACTTGATCTGGGCACAGATGTTAAAACAAAAAGTTTCAGCACAGATGAAGAAATAGAAACAAAACTAGAAAGATATCCAACTGATTGGGAAAAAATACTTACCAGCAATAAATCTAAGAAAGGCCTAATATCCATTATATACAGGAAGCTCAAGAAACGAACCCCTCCCAAATCAAACCAAATATTAAATAGGAAAGCAGCTAAAGAGAAACTTCTCAGAAGATGAGATAAAAATGGCAAAGAAACACATGAAATATTCATCATTCCTGGCCATAAAGGAAATGCAAATAAAAACAACACTGAGATACCACCAGTCAGAATGGCCCACATCCTAATATGAGCCAACGACAAATGCTGGAGGGGATATGGAGAAAGAGGAACCCTACTGCATTGCTGATGGGAATGTACACTAATACAACCACTTTGGAAAGCAGTCTGGAGGGTCCTTAGAAAGCTAAATATAAACCTCCCATATGATCCAGCCATATTACTCCTAGGCATCTCACCTGAGCATCAGGAACCAGGAAACAAGGACACATGCACCTCCATGTTTATCGCAGCACTGTTCATAATAGCTAAGATATGGAAACAAACAGATGCCTCATTGCAAATGAATGGATCAAAAAATTGTAGTACCTATATACAATGAAATATGTAGCCATTAGAAAGGATGAAATAATGGCATTCACAGGGAAATGGATAGAATTAGAACAAATCATTTTGAGCAAGGTGAGCCAAGATAAGAGAGACAAATGGCACATGGTTTCCTAATATGTGCATGTTAAATCCAAAATGCAAGGAGTTTTGACAAAATAAACAGGATTCAAGAAACAAAGGACTTCTACTTAATTTGTCATATCATTTCTAAATGACTTCAGGTTCTCAATCTTAGATAGATAGATAGATACCATATATATGTATCATATATATGTGCACATCTGAGGGAAGCTAGCAGGACACAGAATCAGAGGGAAATGGGAAACTATATAACAGAGGGGCCCATCAGCTACATTGCACATTCAATGAAAATGAACTAAGGAACTCAAGGGCAGCAATGGGAGGGAAAGAATACGAGGGAAAGAGGGAGCTGCTTACACTAAACAAAAGGAAAGAAAGGTACATATCACCCGATTTGGAAGAAATAGTTGTATTGTCAAAGCTTATAGAATTCACAAACTGTATAGACCATGATAATGACAATTTGCCTTGTAAAGTTTAAAATTTGTATATGACTTTAAGTATTACTATCCCACATACTGTGAAATTTGTGAATTATGTAATCACTGAATCTCAATAAAATTATTTAAAAAGTACTACCCTTTAGACTATATTCTAATAATTCATAATGTGCTATGATTTTTTCTTTTTTACTTTTTTTGGGGGTGGTCTGGTCGTGGGGCCTGAACCCTGGGCCTGGGCACTCTCCCTCAGCTCTTCAGCTCAAGGCTAGCGCTCTAGCACTTGAGCCACAGCACACTTCCAGCTTTTTTTTTTGCTTATGTGGGGCTGAGGAATCTAACCCAGGGCCTCAGGCATGCAAAGCAAGTGCACTACCACTGAGCCACCTTCCCAGCCCATAACTTTTTTTTGTTGTGGAGCTTGAACTCTGGGCCTGGGTGCTATCCCTCAGCTCTTCACTCAAGGCTAGCACTCTACCAGTTGAGCCACAGTGCCACTTCCAGTTTTCAGTGGTTTACTGGAGATAAGAGTCTCACAGACTTTCTTGCCTGGGATGCCTTTGAACCACACTCCTCAGATCTCAGCCTCCTTAGAAGCTAGGATTACAGGCCTGAGTCACCAGTGCCCACCTTCTAGGTGATAACTTTTTAAAACAAGTTTGTTCTGTTGCATTTAGATTTGAAACAGCTTTTTATATTAGCTTATGATTTGTGACAGATGTCTACATACCTGCTGATGCCCTAAGAAGTATATTGCCTAGCATATTTATGTATGTCTCAATAGGCTTTCTATATTCCCACATATTTTATACTTTTTGGAGACCTTTCAGAGTTCTTTTAGCTTCTTGGTATTGCATCTTACTTTATAGTCATTTGTAGATGTGGGTTGCAGCTCCAAGAGAATTTTCTCCTGTATCTTGCTCCTGTTAGACATTTCTCTATGGTTTCATTAAACTTTAGATCTTTGCCAATTCTGCTAGTTAGAATAGGTATGTATTTGGTTTTACAGGGGTGTTGGCCTTCATAGTGTCTGCTGAGCAAGTGGTAGGATATAGTGTAGGGTAAGGCATGATGTAGAGCAAGGAACTGTGCAAGACCACCTTACCATAAATTAGAAACTTGATGCATCTGTACTTCTATTTTTCTTCTTTTAAACAGTCTAAGTTTTTTATGTAATCTTGTTTTTATTTGTTGTTAGTATTATTCCAGATACAGAGAGTTCCAGGGTGACCTAGAGTTCGCTGTGGCGCAGGCTGGCCTCTAAATTGTGAGCCTGCTACTGACACCTCCTGAATGCTAGCATTACAGACATGTGCCACTATGCCAAGCAGAACTACTTTTCCTTGAGTATCTGTTCTAAAAGACAAATGTACAAAATAATGATGCCAAATGTAACATTAGATTTACTACCATTCTCTTCTATAGGACCTTAAGAGAAACTTTTAGAGTGGTTGCTCAATCTGGAATTCCATAGTCTAAATGATCTTTTTTTTTTACTTCAATTGTATGTATGTATGTATGTATACATATATACACAGATACACATAATATCTAAATATATGTATGAAGAAGTGGCTGTGCCACTTGTGGGGCTTCCAGGAGTGGTTTTAGAAAGTCGTGTCCCATAGCATTCATTATGGGTTTGTGTGTGACAAGAATTTAGGTGGTGATAGTTAATAAATAAGTCTTAGAGTAAGACATTTTAGTGTGTGCAGGATCTGGGGCTTGAACCTAGAGCCTGGGTGTTGACCCTGAGCTTTTGTGCTGAAGGCTAGCACTCTACGACTTGAGCCTTGTCTTCTTCTGGTTTTTTGGAGATAAGAGTCTCACTGATATTCCTGCCCAGCCTGGCTTTGAACCATAATCCTCAGATCTCAGCCTCCTAAGTAGCTAGGATTACCAGCAAAAGCCACCAGCACCAGGTAAGACTCACTTTTTGTGGTTTTGGTTGTGATTGTTGTTAATTGTTTCTGTAGTTTTCAGAGCTGAAGTCTGAACTTAAATCCTTGCACTTGCCAGACAAATTATCTTCCACTGAGCTAAGTCCCCAGCCCCTCCTGTTGTTTTTAATCAACTGGTGAGCAGTCAGTGCTGTCATGTGAACTTTGGATCCTTGAGGAAATGAAGACAAAGAGATGTGCAGTGCATCCCTTGCTCATGCCAAAAAACACTGGCAGGAGTGATTGGAATGAAGGACAGACTCACATGTCTGAGTAGTTATGACAGTTTGGATTTTCCTAGGTCTGGCACCAGTGTAATTGACATCATTTAAAAAGCATAGTATTTTGATAAAAGCATAATAGACAGCCACACATTAGTTTTCAATAATACTGCCTTAGAGTTTATACTGTTGAGAGCAGGTAATTGTATGTTATTAGGTAACATTTGGTGAAACTCTGATCACTGTTAGGGATTTGCATTCAGTGTGAAGCCTTAGTACAATTGAGCTGGGTCCTAAAAGCCTTGAAATGTTCAACAGCAATTTTGGAGCAAAGTCACACAAATAGGCATGCTTTTCTCTAGGATAACTGAAGTCAAAGTATAGACACAGTGTCTAGAGTTGTTGTTTTTTAAATTAACTCAACATTCTCAGTTTGCTTTCAGCAGAACATTATTTGCAAAACAAATTGTTGCTCCTCTTGAAAGTAGCTTTGTAGATTTTATCACATGGCTTAATAAGCTGGGAGTACAACATGAGTTTTATATTTATTCATAAAATAATTTGGGTCAACACAAAGGGTATATCTGTTATTTTTCCTCTCTGTAAAAATCAGTTCACTTCTCAATTTAACAAATGATGATTTTTATAGTCTCAGGTGTTTGTATTTCCCTTTTTCTCTTTCGCCATAAATTTTTAGTCATTAATTGTCAAACAGTACAAACTGTAAGCCTCTATGGTTTAGTTGTGTGAGTGTGTGCCAGTCCTGGAGCTTGGGCTCTCAGCATGGGCTCTATGCCCTAGGCTTTTGTGCTTAAGGTTAGTACTCTACTGTTGGAAGCAAGCCACGGTTCCACTTCTAGCTTTTTTGGTAGTTAGAGATAAGAGTCTCATGGACTTTCCTTTTTGGGCTGGCTTTGAACCACAGCCCTCAATCTCAGCCTCCTTAGTAGTTAGGATTGCAGGAACAAGCCATTGATGACTCTTTTTGTGTTTCAATCTTGGTTTGTTTCATGGCATGAGGACAAATAACTTAGTATTGCCATTCTGCTAGACTTTGGAACTACTGGGTGCTTAAAAATCAAGTGCCCCACTGGGGTCTGGCTGAAGGGTAGATGTGAGCATTTATGAAGAGGGCTCTACCAGGCATTTGTCCTTCCACACATCAAGTACATGGTTTCCCTTATTTGTAATAACTAGTAAATGTCTTAGACAAGCAGAAATGGTCAGATAAGTTGATGTTAGGTGAAATAAACCTCAAATGGTTTTTCTTTCTTGCAATTGTTTCTAACATATTTATGAGATGAATTTTTTTTTTAAAAAGATATTGTTTAAAGCCAGGTATCAATGACACATACCTGTAACCCTAACTACTCAGGAGGCTGTAGTTAAACTCTGAGTTCAGGCCCTGAGACCAGTAAAATAAGAAAAAGAAAAGTATCTTGTTCATAAAGTAACTGTTTTTAATAAGAGAACAGATCTGTAGCCAACTGAAATTTTACAAATGAGCCAAAAGACACACACTTGAGAAAAGCCTCTCCAACAAATGGTGTTGGGAAATGGGTCATCTACTTTAGGATAATGAAAACAGACGTTTTGTCATTTCCTTTTCTTTGGGGGGGGGGTCCGGTCATGGGCCTGAACCCTGTGCCTGGGCACTGTCCCTCGGCTCTTTATCTCAAGGCTAGCATTCTGCCACTTGAGCCACACTGCCACTTCCATCTTTTTCTGCTTATGTAGTGCGGAGGAATCAAACCCAGGGCCTCATGCATGCAAGACAAGGGCTCTACCATTGAGGCACCTTCCCAAACCCCTTTTGTCACTTTCTTAAAAAAAATAAAAACCAAGAGCAACAAAGAACTCAAAATGAGAAGTTTTAAGTTTACTACAGAAAAATATAAGATAACTTCTAAAATTTAAAGACTCAGGGAATTATTTTCTGAATCGGACTCCAGAGAATGGAAACAAACATGGTTAAATGGGACAGTATCAAATTAGAGTTTTTTCACAGCAAAAGAAGTGACCAGAATCAAAGGACAACCCAAAGAATGAAGAAAAATCTTTGCCAGCTATTTAACAAATAAAAGATTGATATCCATCCTATATAAAGGACTCAAATTAGACAGAAAAAAAACCAGAAATAATCTATTTCCATAGTTTTCAGAAGAAGAAAGAGATGGCTAAATAAAGTCATGAGGAAATGTTCAACAGCCAAGCTATAATAAAGAACATGCAAATTAAAACTGCAATAAGATTAAATCTACTTCAGTTAGAATGATAACCACCAAGAAAATGTGGCAAGATGAATTAGAAAACGAATGTTTACACTTTTGGTGGGAATTTAAACTATTGCAACTACTATGGATATCAGTCTAAAAATAGACCCTTACAGAGACTCCACTATACAAATATGAGGCATATGTCAGTAGAATAAATCAATATACCAGAAATACGTCAGCATAACATGTTTATAACAGCACTGTGCACAATAGTCAAATGATGGAATCAGACACCTGGAATCTTCTTAAAGTGATAAAGAAGAAGTAGTATAGATGTAACATGGAATGTTACACAGCAATGAAGGAAAATGAAATCATATCGCTCTCAGAAAATTGGATGTAATAGAAGACATCATAATGAACCAAGCCAAAAAATAAAAATTAAAAAACAAAACAAGATACGTGCTTTTTCTCCTATGTAGAAGCTAGGCCTAAAAAGCATACATACTCATAGACATGATTTACTTTTGTGTATATGGGAAGATTTACAAATTGAATCTACAGGAGAGTTTAAGAGGAGAAGGGGAAGGACAAAAGAGAGTGAATAATTTTGAGATACATTATAACTATATATGAAAATAACATGAGAATTTTTAATCAATAGTAAGTTGGGGGAGAGAGAGGGGCTTGGGCGGAGAACTAGGAAGAGGGTTGGCTAACTAAGGGGAAAGAGAATGAATATGGTTAAAGTAGATTTTTGTTAAAATAAAACTGAAACCTGTTGAAATTGTTTTGAGAAGAGGGAGAAGGATAACATTGTGTGGAAATGTCACAACAAAATCTCTCTTTGTATAACTAATTTATGATAATCTTTTTAAATGGCAGAGACTTGTTGCTCACATCTATACTCCTAGCTACTCAGGAGGTTGAGATCTGAGAATTAAAAGTTTGAAACCAGCTCAGGTAGATGAAATTGAGATAGATATTCGAATCTCTAGTTAAACATTAAAAAAAACGCTGGAAGTGAAGGTGTACCTCTAGTGATAGAGTGCCAGCCTTGAGAGAAAAAGCTGAGAGAGGGGAGAGGGAGGGAGACACCCTGAATTCAAGTCTTAGAACCCGTACAACAAAAGAAAAAGCAAAGCCACAGTAGAAGTTAATCAAAGTTCATGGCAAAAAGAAACTGTGAGGTTAAAAATTGTTATTAATTTTTTTTGTCAGTCATGGGGCCTGAACCCTTGGCCTAGGTGCTGTTCCTCAACACTTCAGCTCAAGGCTTGTGCTCTACCATTTTAGCCATAACAACACTTCCAACGTTTTCTGCTCATATGGTGCTGAGGAATTGAACCCAGGGCCTCATGCATGCAAGGCAAGCACTCTACCACTGATCCATCTTCCCAGCAACTGTTATTAATTATTAAAGACATGTACAGAGGGGTTACCATTTCATAAGCATGAAATGCATTTTTTCTTTGGGGTCAATTTCACCCTTTCCTTTGATCTCTCTATTTCCCTCTCCCATATCTACCTGCAAATTATATAGTTGCACAGTTCATTTTCCTGATATTGTCTACTGAGTATCAGTGCTGCATTTGTTACCCATTGGCTCTTGCATTTCTTTGCTTCCTATTAACCCACAAAGACAGTTAAAGGAAAAAAAGGCAAAAACAAGCAACAAAGACCAAAAAGCAAAAGAAAAAAGAGAAAAGAAAAACACCATCTTCATCAACAACAGGAAAAATATTAAGAACTTGTTGCCATTCCCTACAATTCATGTTGATAAATATTATTTTATATGTTCACTGGCACAGAGGCATTCATTGCACCTTTGGATCCTTTCCTTAAAAATACCTTTTTTAATTGTGTTTTAAAAAATTTATTGTTGTTTCTACATGCTTAGAAAAAAAATATTTAAGTTGAGATGTATTATATTAATGAGGTTTAATTTGTAGTTACTTTAAAACTTTAAAAAGCCATCATTGAAAACTTTTTTTCTGAACTAGGATGAAAAAAATGCCGGATTATATATGTGACTGTACTTCTTTTCCAGCAGTGTTGGGAACGGAACTTGGCTTGCTAGACCAAACACTCTGTCACTTGAGCCACACATCCAATTTTGCAATTGGATTTTAACAGTTTACTAAAAGTAATATTTCTTTTTTTGGGACTTTGTAAGATGTAATGTTCAAGTATTATTAATGTCAATACAGAAAGCAAAAGAATGAGGTCATGTGAATTAAAATTAAAATTTTAATTATTCTGTCATTTCCAGTCTTTAGATGTTATATTAAAATAAAATAGGATATGAATTAATTCAAAGTCTTGTTTGCTGGATTAGTTATTACCAGCTTATTTATAATTATATGTGATATTTTTTGGTAAATTTTTTCTACCTTATTGCCATTTTCTGAGTTTGTTCTGAAGGGCTTTTTCTTCCTTTTGTTACTACTAGGTTTGAACTCAGGGCCTTGCACTAGCCAAGCAGAGGCTTCATCACTTAGGTCATACCCCCAATCAGAACTCTGACACTACCCTTTCCCTTTTGCCCCACACTTCCTTATTCATTCTCCCTGTGCAGCTTTGTGTCATAAACAAGGTGGCAGCCATTAGATGGGAACTTCACAGTTTTTTCCCTGTCAAAGGTACAAACCTGTATATAGCCACTCACCTCCTAGCTTCCTACCTTCCTGGTAAAAGCCTATCTTCTCACATCTCTTCGAGCTTTTGATCTTCTCTCTCTACTTCATAGAAGCTTCATATTTCCAGCTTTCCCCCTCTGTACTCATCTTCTTTCTCCCAGCTCTGGTCTTGGAATCAACATTTTAAACACGGTCATTTTCATGCTGGTGCTGGGACTTGATCTCAGGGACTCATGTTCTCACTTGGCTTTTTACTCATGACTGGCACCATCTGCTAGAGCCATGCCTCCAGTTATGTTTTTTACTGGTTAATTGGAGATAAGAGTCTGGATTTGTGTACCCAGGCTGGCTTCGAACTGTTGTTCTCAGATCTCAGCCTCCTGAATAGCTAGGATTACAGGTGTGAGTCAATGGTGCTTGGCATTCAGAAATCTGCTGAGCCTTCTTTTGACTCTTCATTCTCTCATGCTTCCCTCTTTCTGAGTTGTGTGCATTTTTTCTTCATTTCCATACCCCATCCTCATTCCTCACTTCACTCTTGCCCTCTTTGTCCTTCTGTAAGTTCTCACCATATTTCCTGATATAATGGATATTTCAAACTGAGTCTTCTTGGTTCTCAGAAGCATTGGACTTTATTGATTTCTTAAACATGTCCTCTCACTGGCTTCTGACATCACTGTACTGGTTTTCCTTCTGCCTCTCAGCATCTCCTTTGCAGGCTCATCCTTGCCTTGCAGGTCTTTAAAAATGCCATTTCTTTCAGTGTCTCTTCTTCTAGAGCCCATTTGTGGGATCTTATCTATCCTGTACCTTAAACTGTCAGGTATATCTCCAGAATTTATCTCTGAGCCCTTCCTTCAGTATACTTCTGGACACTTCCCCTAATCCCATATATTCCCTATACTCCACATTTCCAGGATTTAGCAAATTACTTTCATTACAAGCCTCTGAGCCTCCTCAGTTATATCCACAAACTAGAAGCCTAGGAATAACCTATTGGACTCCCTTTGTGACTCCCTCTCCCAAATTCAATCCTTTCCTCTGCCCTGTGTGTTTTGTACACTTTCCCCAACAGCACAGTCATCTGACTGTCACATGGACCCTGCATTTTCACCTTGTATGCCAATGTGGCATTCAGACTGCTGTGCCCTCTCCCTAACTGCATACCTCCTCCAATGATTTCCAGTTCTTTTTTAGTTTCTGACCTGACCTGCATAATCCTCCATGGTCTGACCTCCATAGGACCCCCGGTTACTCATGTGCCTTCCCTGGGTTCATCTCATGTCTCTTATTTTTAATCTCAGACATACCTGTACTCTACTACTGTACTCCTATCTGACATGCTTTCCCAAGTATTGATATCCTATTCTCTATAGTTCTTCCACTCATCTTCACCGTCCAACCATTAGAAAATTTACTCATTCTTCTCCTGCCCAGGGAAGTGTGTCTAAAGAGTATAGACTCGGACCCAGAGTGCTGAGTACAAATTCCAGCTCCACCACTCACCAGAATGGACAAGTTATTTAAAATTTCTTCAGTAGTTCTGTTTTCTTCATCTGTCAAATGGTAACAATATGGTACTTATGCTACAGGGTTGTTGTAAGGAATGTGTCTATATGTAAGGGAGAAAATGTACACATAATGTCTAGCATCTGGTTAGCACTATAGAAATATCACTGTGAATAGATATTTCTATAATTATATAGATATAGAAATATCCATATTATCACTGTGACTAACTATAAGAGTAAAAGGCCACAATGATTGGTGATTACCAAAAGTATTAATTTGTTATTCAAAGTTGATGGGAACCTGCTTTGTTCTCATAGCCCCATATTGCTCCCATGATCGCTCACCTCCCACCCTTCTCACCCCTCCCACCTCTGGGTCTTTCCTAGTTTCCAGGAGTACTTCATCCCTGACCTCATCTGAAGTACAAGACCAAAGCCAGGCACAGGTGGCTCACTTCTGTCATCCCAGTTACTCAGGGGGGTCAAATCTGAGGATCACAATTCAAAGCCAGCTCAGGCAGGAAAGTCCATGAGACTCTTATCCCCAATTAACTACCAGAAAACCGGAAGTGGCATTGTGGCTCAAGTGGTAGAGCAGTAGCCTTGAGCTGAAGGGCTGAGGGAAAGCACCTAGGCCCAGAGTTAAAGGCCCATGACTGCCAAAAAATAAAGCAAAGAGAAGTTCAGGACAAGGATGAGACCTCTACTAGAAAATCCCAAATGGAACATAATTTCCAAACAGGACAGTTTGCATCCCCAATTGGACCAGATGAAGAATCTCCAAAGAAGAGTCTAACAACTCTTTCCTGGTCTCTTCTTCCAGCCCAATCCTTTTATCTATCCAAAGACCCTATATGAAGGACTTACCTCTCCCATCCTGTCCCAATCTTCTTATGTATCTAAAGATGGAATATGAAGGATTGACCTCCACCGTACTGTCCCAGGTGCATATGGACACCAGGCAAAGCCCAGGTATGTGTGGAATTGATGTGCAGTCAGGGCAGTCTGACACAAGCCTGGCCTTCAACATTCCACTGTGAGCTGATTGAAAGTCCCTAACTCTCTTAGCTCTAATAGCCTTTTGATAACCTTCTTGATAACCTCTACGCCCTGACTCAGACCCCACAAAAGACCACCTCCAACCCCATCTCCTTGCAGCCTCCATTCCTACAGGAAGGTTGGTTGCACCTTGCTGATTCTCAGTAAGTAGTCCTAGCCTGTCAAGAAGGAGGGTCTACCACCATGCCATACCACCAGCCAACAAAGAATTTTGATTGGGTCAGGCTGTAAGAACTGTTATAAGTTTATAGCAGCTTTTAAGAGTTGCTACATTCTTTTTTTCCTTTCTTTTTTATTGTGAAAATACTGTACAGAGGGTATACAATTACATGGGCAAGGTAATGAGTACATTTCTTATCAAGCATTGTTGCCTCATCCTTTGTTTCCCCTTCCTAGCCCTTCCCATCTTCTCTTCCCCCCGTCCCCGGCCCCATGCCCGGCCAAAGTTGAAAGT
Organism: Dipodomys merriami; assembly: GCF_024711535.1. Taxonomy (NCBI): domain Eukaryota; kingdom Metazoa; phylum Chordata; class Mammalia; order Rodentia; family Heteromyidae; genus Dipodomys; species Dipodomys merriami. The sequence continues at coordinate 114,796 of NW_027202692.1, forward strand.
TCATTTTTCAACATAATGACTTGTACATCTCATTGTTGCAATGGGTCCACCTGTATCCCAATTTAAACGGTTTGTTTTTGCCCTTTCCCTCCACAAATCATACCAACACATCAAATACAATGAAAGCAAGGGTTATTCCTTGTGGGCTGGTGATATGGCATGGTGGTAGACAGCTTGTCTAACATGTAAAAGTCCCTGAGTGCTACAAAAAAACAAACATAAACCTCAATCAATTTTGTCTGGCCAAAATATTTTGGTTTATACATTTCACTATAAGAAACAATTTTGTTTTCAGGTTGGAAGGTGGTTATATTACTTAAATGATTATCAGATATCATTTTATTTATTACACATGATGTTCTCATTTCATTTCTTTTACTTGTATGTTTTGATATAAAATTAGAAATATGAAATATTTAAATGATGTGGGAGAGGAAAGATGTTTTGATTTGGCACTGATTGGACTGAAAGGAGGTTGAAATCAATTGATTGCATGGCACATGTCAGTTTTCACAATATCCTAACCATCTCCCCAGTTTGTACAGAAATTTGACACTCAAGCATTTCATAGCTTTGCATAATACATAATATTTTCATTGACAACTTTCTTTCTGAGAATGATTAAAGATTGTGTGCATTCACATAAAAATAGAGTACTGACTTCTATCAAGTATCTTTCTGTTTTACTTCTAAATTAAACTTCTGAAAAATTTTAAAAGCTAAAAACACATGAAAACCTGAGAAAAACTGAGCTCACTGTCATCGAATTATATATAAGGAAAGAAGAAACAACAATTTTAATATCAGACCAAAATAAATAGGATAACACAATAGATTTAAATCGTTCAAAGGAAACCATTAAAGACAAAGACACCACAGTAAGGAAAACAACTGGTAAATTAATCTTTAATTCTTATTACTTTTGTATATTAAATATTGTAAATATTTTTTTAAAAAGATATAGAGTCCAACCTGCTCCTATCCCTTTTTCTATTTATCTTAACAAAAACTACAAAATATGTTGGAAAAATAGGACTAATAGTTACTATAATAAATTAAGCAGTGAGTTGCCTAAATAAAGAGATGTAAATGTATATGAATAAGATTATGTTAACTGGATACCACTGGTAAAACATAATATACTTTCTGAACCAATGAACATTTATATATAGTTGGGTGTTATAAGGGTGAGTAACAGAATGAATTATAGCATCATCCTAACCTTCATATTTATGGAGATACTGTAGCATTCATAAAAGTCTAATGATTATGTGATCTCTTTGAGAGCTGGCAATCTCCATGAGGGCTAGGCAACAAATCTCCACGGACTGTACCTGTTACTAAGCATCTAGTTGAACTGCAGGTGCTGCCCTATAGATCAGCCAGGTTGGCCAACCATGCTGAGAAATCCTTGTTTCTGTACTCGCTTGTCAAGCTTTTGAAAGCTGGAAAAACTATATCAAATGACAGTGACACTGGCAGATCTCAGCCTTGCCTAAAAGTGATTTAGCATTGCTGCTAGATGAATAATGTTTTCTTTTTACTGACAATCACAGTTGCTCTTCATTTTTCATGTTGCTTCCTTACAGGAATTTGAAATGTTCCTTGTGCCATATGTTCTAATATGTTAGGATAACTGTAACAACTTGTATTTTGTTATAAAAATTAGATTTCTTAATTATTACTGTGTGCCAACATCTGCTATTTATAGAACTTCTGTGTATTAATTCACTGAACTCTGGACTGCTCTGAGCAGTTAACTGTTAACTTTCACACATGGAAGCACAGGGGTTCCACAACTTATTAGTAAGTACACAGCCAGAATTTGTGTCTAACAGAGAATGGTAGGAATGTTTAATTGGCATTCAGATGACCATCCTGTTAAAGACTTCCCTTACCTGGGCACAGGTTTCTCAGGCCTATAATCCTAGCTCCTCAGGAGGCTGAGATCTGAGGATTGAGGTTCAAAGCCAGCCCAGGCAGGAAAAGTCCATGAGATGCTTATCTTCAAGTAACCACCAGAACTGAAAGTGGCAATGTGATTCAAATTGGTAGAGCACTAGCTTTGAGCAAAAATGCTCAGGGACAGCGCCCAGCCCCTGAATTCAAGCCGCCAAATGGACACACACACACACACACACACACACACACACACACACACACACACACACACACACACACCACCCCCCCACACACAGAACTTCTCTTAAATACAGAAGATATTGATTTTGTCATCTTGAGGATTTCCAGAAGGATCACTGATGATTTCCCTAGATAGAATTGATGGAACAACCACCCCATTCCTTCCCTTCATGAAAAGAAAATGCTGAGAATATGTTTGCTTCCTTGCTAGCTTGTACCAGTGTTTGAACTCAAGGACTCAGCTTGCTTGCTTGTCACTCTATCACTTAAGTCATGCCTCCAACCTAGCTTTTTTTTTTGTTGGTTATGGGGCTTGACCTCTGGGCCTGGCTGCTGTCCCCGAGCTCTTCAAGTCAAGGCGAGCGCTCTACCACTTGAGCCACAGCGCCACTTCCAGTTTTCTAGTGGTTATTTGGAGATGAGTCTAACAGACTTTCCTGACTGGGCTGGCTTTGAACCAGGATCCTCAGATCTCAGCCTCCTGAGTAAGTAGGATTACAGGTATGAATCACCAGTGCCGGTCCAGCCTAGGTTTTGCTGGTTATTTGGGAAATTGAATCTTGTAGACTTGTTATTCACAAGAGTTCAATTTTCCTATACAGTACTGTAGTTGTGAGCCAATGTGACCTAGTTGAGTAAGTATTAATACAAGGTATTCATCTTCTACTGCACGTTGTTTTCAAGTGTATTTGTATAAACAGTGAATATTTTGCATATTTGTGTGTTAGGTTAAATTTGCGTGCCTCAGTCATGTCTGGTTAGTAAGTTTTACTTAGTTCTAGAGCCCACATTCTTTGCTTCACTGTATTGTTTTCCTATATTCAGGTAGAAAGTTACCTTATTGGAAATGTCCATATGTGGACTGGTCTTTTAGATATTCCCTTGGAATTCACGACTCTTTGTCTAAGCCCCACTACCCCCTTATTCTATAAATCTCAAGGTAGAACAAAGGTGAAGGCTTTAGAGATACAATCCAGCAACCTTGTGGTACCCTGGAGTCCCTGCAAGGTCACCACATGGAACTCTGATGGGTCTACATGGGCTGGGTATGGGGGCCTTCCCAGGACCCACATTTAGAAGTGACACTCCCCTTCTTGGGACTGGAAGCAACAGGTGCCACATATAATTTCTGCTTTCTAATATTTTCCTTCAGTGATATAAACAGAAACAGAACATAGAAAGACTATGTTTTATTACAACAATATATATAAACTATATTATTTCAACCTTTAAAACCATTGTAATATTTTGTATAGAGTAGGTATTCTTTCTGTAATTCCTTATTTTTTTACTTTTGAATGTAACTAAAGTAATATCGTTTGTACTTATTTTATCTTTCTAGTATAACTTCATTTGCACTACTTTAATGCAACTATTTTTCAAATTCTAAGATTTAATACTGTGTTTTTGGATAACAATTTTATTGTACTTTTATTTCAGTTTGCCATTATGGCCTTATAAATACAAACAAAAAAATCCATTCTTGCTAGTATCGAGTTCAATGTCCTTTGGAAACTACAGACTCAGGATATAACGTTGTGCATACACTAATGTGTATCACTTTGTTTACAACTGCTCCATAAAATTAGTAATTCAGATGGCAGCCTCTTGATCTGGCACACTGAGCCCACTGGGCATGCTGGGGCCTCTGGTGAAGTAGAAGCCTAAATGCAGCGTGCCCACCTTCTGCAATGCCAGGGGACTGTGGTAGAAGAAGACATGCTGGTGGGCTAGGGTGGTGCCCGGTGGGAGCCACAGCACAGAGCCAGCAGTCTGCAGTCACTGGAAGCTCTACCTGGGCATGGGCGTGCATGGAACTATGCCACTGAAGCACTCTAGCACCCACCTGCAGGCCAAAGCCTGAATGACCACACACATGCTTTGCATAATGGGGCCGACTGAACCAAAGCCATTCTCCAGATCTGCTTGTACATAGTTAGCTTTATTGGAGCAAGGGACGACGCTGTTGTGCTATAAGAAGAAAGACAGGCCCAGAGGTGGTAACTCCAACTTTTGTACTCAGGTCAGTGTGGAAGCTTTCTTCCCTGCACCCTCCTACCGGCTCAGGCTGCCCCATTCCTTGTCCATGGAATAGCAACCATTGACACTCATGTCAGGTACTAATGGCTGCTCCTTTGGGTTGGTTAATTTATAAAAAGAGAGCCCTTCCCTCAGACAACAAAGTCATATTCTGGGTTTTGTAAATATTCTGTATCTGAGCATTCCCAGTGTTTGGTTTTTGTATTCTTTCTTGTAAATTCTTATGAAATCTGTATTTTAGATATTAAAGTGTGGGGAGGAGCAGCCAGATTATGAACATATTTTCCTACAAGACTTTTATCTAAAAAGGAAAACAGATTCCCCTCTAAAACTGCTTATCACTCAATAAATTTGAGAGGGGAACAAGGCTGTTTTCTTCTAAGATCAAAATGTGCTAGTTTTATATGCATGTTTATGTGTTCAAAATACAATTAAGTCATTCTCTATCATGGAAACGATTGGTCAAACCTAAGAGTTAAGTGTCCTGGGAGCTAGAGGCAGGTTTTTTGTGAGCTTAATCCAAAGCAGGGAGGAGGTGTTAAAATCCATAAATTATTTTGTAGAATCAAAGTGGTAATGCAAAATGAGAATGACAGAAAAATCTCTGTGTGGTCTAGATATCACGTGCTGCCCTTAACATGTCTTTTCTGGCTGTGGTTAAGTCTATCCACTTGCCTGGGTGATAAGTTGTCTTCAAGGCGTCTTGGTCCTGAAGTGGGACTTGTATTACCCCTTTGGCACTTGGAATCAGGCCAAAGACAGGACAAATACCACTTCCAGGGAATGGCTCCTTAGTTACCCATGCAAGTAGGATTACCAGTGGAATTTCTCTGAATTTGACTCCAGAAAACAATCACTGAACCCAAAGGAAAGTTCGCCAAACACCTTTCCCCTTCCTCCAATCCCTCCTTCCTTGGTAAAGTGCAAAGTAGTTTTGCAGGTTTTCACACACACACAAATCACCCATCCTCTCCAGGTAAACTAGGTTGCCAGTGACTAAAATCATATAAGTGCATAATGCCACATTCTTTATTCTGGACAACATCTTCAGGTTGTTTGATGCTTTAATTTTAAAAAAAAAAATCTTTTGGTCAGTTGTGGGGCTTGAACTCTGTGCCTGAGTGTTAACACATTCCTGAACTCCTCAGATCAAGGGGAGCCTTCTACTACTTGAGCCACAACAACATTTCCTCTTTTCTGGTGGTTAATTGGAGATAAGAGTCTCACAGACTTTCCTGCCAGGGTTTGCTTTGGACCATGAATTTTTAAATTATATTTCTATATATTTCTGCTAATTTCAGGAGACTTGGGTCTCCTTCCTCTATCATTTCCTCCTGTATCTTTTCTGGTTTTGGAACAAATGTCATGGATTGTCCATCCATTCAAAACTAAACTTATTTCATTAATTTAATAGAAAAGGAATCTAGCCTGGCTGCATCACAGGACAGCTTTGCATATAATGTTAATCTGATAATTCACATCAGTGAATTTTCAAAGTCATGTTGATTTTTTTGTAAACCATTCCCTAAAGAGGTCCCCCAAAGCAAGAATAAATAATAATTTTCTGATTTCTAACAAGGTTAAAAAAAAACTAGTAATTCAACAGAACACATTCTATTCTTCCCAGATTCAATGGTGAAGAATCCCATAACACTGACCCCCTCCTTTCAAACTTGTAGCTTTATTCAGTTTTACTGTTCTAGCTAGCATCAGTAATCTCCTTTTAATATTTGACAGTGAAATTCCATTTGTTAATAGCTCAATTCATATTGACTATGGTAGACTGATGAGTTAACTATCATAGAGCATAAAATATTGAATAGCATTAATTATATGCAACTATTCTATAAATTAATATAAGTACCACATATCTGTATCTTCATATAATTTTTTAAATGCAAAATTACATGTCTGTGTCATAAAATAATTCCGGCCACTAGTATAAGAGACTAAGCTAAACCTATTGCATCATCCCCCACATTCTTTGTAAAATATTCTCTTCTCATTAACTTTTATCTTAGGGCCTTCTTTTCCCAGCAACCAATGATATGTTGATGACCCTACATTTTACTCACCTCGGTATAACCTCTTTGCTTTCCACCTCCAGTTAGTCGCTCATGGTAAATACCTGATGAATAACTTGTCCCATGTGCCTGCATGAGGCCAGGGTTACCCAACTCGACTGGCTGTACCCTTGATTTTTTTATTTTAACTTCTTTTTATTGTGAAAATACTGTACAGAGGGGTTACAATTACATGGGCAAGATAGTGAGTACATTTCTTATCAAGCATTGTAGCCTCCTCCTTTGTTTACCCTTCCCATCCCTTCCCAGCCTCCCCCTGCCCCCCACCTAATCCTCCCCCCCCAAAATTGTAAAGTTCGTTTTTGACATGACAACTTGTACTTCTCATTGTTGCAACTTGTACTTCTCATTGTTCCACCTGTATCCTTATTTAAACGACTTGTTTTTCCCCTACCCCTCCACAAATTATATTGAAATGAAATACAGAGAAAGCAGGGGTTATACTGTGGGGGAGGGACATACAAAGCAACAAAGAAATAATCATATAAATGCTGTAGAAACAAATGCATGAAAGAAAAAAACATTTAAATACATATCTTAGAGTTCATTTTCCTAACATCACCTTATCTGACCTTTTCTGGTTGACTCATATATATACTAGATATTGCAAAGAAGGAAAACCATGGGACCTATATTTTTTTGGGCCTGGCTTACTTCACTTCATATGATTTTTTTTCCAAAACTTTCATTTCCTAACAAATGGACAATGTCATTCTTTCTGAGGGAGGAATAGAATTCCATTATATATATATATATATATATATATATATATATATATATATATATATATATATATATATATACCACATTTTCTTGATCCATTCATCTACTGAGGGGCATCTGGGTTGGTTCCATATCTTAGCTATTGACAAATTCAATGCTATATCTATCAAAATTCCAACCTCACTATTCATGGAAATAGAAGAGCCAATCCAAAAATTCATATGGAACAAAAAAGCCCCCGGATAACAAAAACGCTCCTCAACAGAAAGAACACGGCTGGAGGTATATCAATACCAAATTTCAAACTCTACTATAAAGCCATAGTAGTCAATACAGCTTGCTACTGGCACAAGAACAAACCTCGGGAACAATGGAGTAGAATTGAAACCCAGAAATGAACCTACAGACCTATAGCCATCTGATCTTTGATAAGGGAGCTAAAATAATAGAATGGAAGAAAGACAGCCTCTTCAGTAAATGGTGCTGGTAAAATTGGTTAACTACTTGTAGAAAACTAAAGCTAGATCCTTATATATCACCCTGCACCAGAATCAACTCCAAATGGATCAAAGACCTCGGAGTCAAAGCAGACAATCTGAAAACATTACAGGATGGAATAGGAGAAACCCTAGGTCTCCTTGGCACAGGCCGAAATTTTCTTAATAGAGACCCAGAAACACAACAAATCAAAAAAGGGTTGGACAAATTTGATTGCATGAAGCTTCAGAGCTTCTGCATGGCAAAGGACATAGCTAGCAAGATCAATAGAAAGCCTATGGATTGGGAGAAGATCTTCACTAGCCATACAGCGGACAAGGGTCTCATATCTAAAATATACTTGGAACTCAAAAAATTAAATCCCCCAACAATAAATAATCAAAGAAACAACTGCCCAATAAATAAGTGGGCAAATGACTTAAAGAGAAACTTCTCTGAAGAAGAAAGAAGGATGGCCAATAGACACATGAAGAAATGCTCAACCTCCCTAGCCATCAAAGAAGTGCAAATCAAAACAACATTGAGATACCACCTCACTCCAGTTAGAATGGCAAAAATCAAGAACTCTAATAACAGATGCTGGAAGGGATGTGGAGAGAAGGGAACCTTACTGCATTGTTGGTGGGAGTGTAAACTTGTTCAAACACTTTGGAAAGTAGTATGGAGGTTCCTCAAAAGACTCCACATAGAGCTCCCCTATGACCCAGCAATCCCACTTTTGGGCATTTACCCAAATGTTTACATACAAGACCACACTAAACTACCAGTACGACTATGTTTATTGCAGCATAATTTACCATAGCTAAGTTATGGGATCTGCCCTGTTTTTTTTTTTTTTTTGGGAATAGGGTATCAATGTCAGGGGTGTCAGGGATCAGGTGGCTGGAACCATGGCACTATGAGTTATGGGTGGTAGAACAGAATAGCAGATACAGGGATACCAGGGAAAGAATTGTGACTATAATCGTTGAGCTGCAATGGCCGGGTGTAGGAGGCACATCTGGAGGTTACTGTTCCTGCTACACTGAATCCAGGGCAGCCGGGGAAGTTCTAGCTATGGATCTGGACCAGGGTTTGTGGACACGACCGGGTGGGGCATCTGGGGACCTGGGAGGTCGCTTCCTCGTGTGGGCTGGGAACTTCATTAGTGTGGCCTAGCCTTCTCCACGGAAAGGTGCATTCACTCCTGTCCCTCTCCTCTCTTCAGGATTCCTGCTATCCTCCTGCATCCTGCCATGTCCAACTACAGGTATCAACTTCTCCCCATTGCTGAGACACCATCCCAGACATGCTCACAGGGTTTTCCAAGCCCGGTTCACCATATATGCAGGGCTCGGGGTTCCATCCTCCAGGCAAAGTGTACCCCCAGTTCAGTTTGGCCAACCCTACCTAGGGGACCATAAACTGCAGTCTTACACAGGAAGCCAGGGGTACACAATGCCATCCTGCAGTCTAAGGCATCCTTTCCCTCCTGCTCAGGTGTGGTGCGGCTGTGAAGCCAACCACAACATCACATTTGATTATTTAAAAGGAAGAATATACAAGCTTCATTGTCCTAGATACAACTGCCCCAGGGTTCTCTGTGTACACGAGGTGTGTGTTTGTGTGTGTGTGTGTGTGAGTGTGTGTGTGTCTGTGTGTCTGTGTGTCTGTGTGTCTGTGTGGTGTGAGAGAGTCAGACACAGCTGAGGTTTGGGATAAAACACGTCTTCCTTTCAGCATTGAGTTTTGGTATCTAGTGGTCCCTCCCCCCAACAGTTCTGAGTCAATGTTCTAAAGTTGTCCTGTATACTTTTATCCTTTGATCTTATTGATGTTCAGATTCCTATGGTCTGCTTGTGAACTTCACCGTTTGCTTGTTGAAAGTGGTGCCTTTTAAAAAATATTATGAATCCCTTTGATCATTTTAAATGCTCTTTTTCTGTGTTAGTGCATTTTACTTAGCCCAACTCTTGGGGCCTCGGCTGTGACTGGTAATTCTTAGATTAGCTTAGAGCTAATAGGAGACACTATCCTTTCAATCTATCTTTCTAGTGAAAGAATTTGGGCATCTTTCTTGAAATAATTTCCTGGTTGTAAAAAACAACAGTGTTATAAATGCACAATCGGTTGATTTTAGTAAATTGTGCACCACTGTAGTGATTTAATTTTTTACTAAGGTGAATAGTTGTAATGGGAAAAATCACAAATTCTAAAACTTAAAAATGGATCAAATAACAAAAAAGAAAGACACTGATTAGGAATGAAGTACAAATGTAAATGTTTAATAAATAAATGAAATGTTTGAAATTCTTATCCACAAAGGAATTATATATCAAAAAGTCAATGAGATTCCATCTTACACATCAGAATACTTTTCACAACTCAAACAAATAAAAACAAATGCTGGAGAGGTTGAAATAAATCACGAACTATATTTAGTTGTGTGGCATTATAAACTAATGCAACCCATATGAAGCTCAGAATGGAAGTTTACACAATACCAAAAAGACACATATTTTAATGACTTTTACAGCAACTTAGATACATATTGAAGGGTTATGATTCAACATGAATATCCATGTTCATGGCAGGAGTATTCATAGCAATCAAGTTCTGCAGTCAACCTAGGTGCCCCAGAAAGAAGGAATAAGTAAAATGTGATATCCATAGCTATAAACATATACTGGGATATAAGAAAAGCGATTGCTTCTACTATTTCATTTCAGAATATTTTTGGGTATACATAATCCTAATTGTACTGGGTTTTATGCAATTGTGTTTTTGCTTTTGTGAGGAACCTCCATAATGATTTCCATAGAAGTTACAACAGGTTAAAGATATCCTATAATATGTGAATGGTAGACTGAAATTTAAATATATCAGAGAACACATACAGGACAATCATATATAGTTTATAAATTGAAGCAATTTTAAGAAGGCAACAATTGGGTGGAACGACAATGCTAGAAGCTTAATAACAAATTATCTTGAAAAGTTGAATAAAGGGCTGGGAAGGTGGTTCAGTGGTAGAGCACTTGACTTGCATGCATGAGGCCCTGGGTTCGATTCCCCAGCACCACATAAGCAAAAAGATAAAAAGCCGGAAGTGGCGCTGTGGCTCAAGTGGTAGAGTGCTAGCCTTGAGCTGAAGAGCTGAATGATAGCGCCCAGGCCCAGAGTTCAGGCCCCACGACCGGACCCAAAAAAAAAAAAAAAGAAAAGAAAAAGAAAAGTTGAATAAAGAGGTATAAAATGAGATTCATCAAAAATTGTTGAATGATGAAAGATGGAGGAAGGTTAGAAAAACACATTCATCTGCATGCTGCATGGTCAACTCGAATGAAGTATATGAATATTTGGTGTACACTGATGAAATTAATTCCAAAACATAAAATACACTTAAAATATTTATGAGGAGTTAGAACAAGTTCTCTCTTGAGTATATGTAATAATAAAGTATATGTATGGAGGATTAGAAATGTGAAGGAGAGAGAATATGGGCAAATAGTTTAAGTGATTCTGTGAAGATGCACAATGAATCTGTTTTGGGAAAGGAGGAAAGATGAAGAAAACATATAAGGTGTTGTTAAGATATATTTTACACATATACAGAGATGGAAAATGTGCAACTAATTAGTGCTAATTTAACAAAACATTTTGTTCAAGTTTTAAAAATGAAACTATATAAATAATACTTAATATCATCTAATTAATATGCCTTGGAGGAAAATGTACCATAGACAGATTTTCCCGAAAATTTGTTTTATTTGATAAGAAATGTATTAAAATTAAATGTAATTACTTCTGAAGATATTAACACTTTCAAATGTCATTGCTAGAACCAGCAAAGGAAAGTAACAGAGAAGTAGAGACTAAGAACAACCTTGGTGGTGAATGAAGATACTCAGTAGAACTTTTTGAGGAAAGATTGTCCTCTCTTTTCCTCTTCAATATAGAGCTAGGATACCTACCTTTTGACAGAACACGTGTAGTAAGAGCAATTAAGTTACTAATTTAGGTAGTAATTCAATACTTTTATTCCCTAATTTTATGATGTGACTCCCAAGTGATATGAATGGTCCTAGGAGATTTTCTGAGCTCTTTTTCACCCCTGCCGATGTTTCTTCTGCTACTCTCATTTCTCCTTGTTTCTCAACTAAACTCCTGTGACCTTTTGGTTCATGAGAAAGAGCTGGAGAAACGTGAGGATGGCCTGGAGTCTGAGCTATCTCCCACTACAGCTTAGAGTATCTGGTGAAGAACCTCCACCTGGGCCTCAGAATAAGGTATTAATTGACCTCTTTGAACATGGGAAACTCACTCCATCAGGCAGAATATGTCATTTCTTGACTTTCTTTGAAAAGATTTGGGACTAGGCACAATTCAGAGAATGAGCTTTCTCACCACCAGCCACTGCCATGGCAGGAGAAACAGATTCAAAACAGAAAGTGGTCTCAGTTCGACAGGACCAGTTAGAAGCCAGGAGATCATACTTTCCTCCATATCATGGACTTTCTGTTAGGATTGGAATCTGCACAAAGTATTAGATGAAGATTAACTGAGACTGGGCCTAATGGGGACACAAAAGACTTTCCTTTTCTTTGACTACAAGTGAGTTGTTTACTCAGACATGATGCCTCCTTCATATCAGAAAATGCACCACATGAATTATGTCACTGCCACTTTGTGGGAGGTCAGTTTCCTCGAAGAAGAAGGGGTTAAATGCTGTGACCATGAGTTTGATCCCTAGGCTGTGTCTCCCACATCTTCCCATGCCAGGAATGCATTGCGTCTTTCAGACCTTCAACTACTTGTCATGATCCTAGGCAGGAATACTGAAGGCTATTCTTTTGCATCTCTTGCATTTGAGGTAGAATAGGCCCAGGCTCAGCTTATGCCAAGAGGTAGATGAATTGTGACAACAAGCTCGGATTGTACTGAAGATCAACCATGTTGACAAAAATAACTGAAATTAATGGCACCCTTCTATACTTGCATCTTTACTAACAGACAACTTCCTGGTTGCTCATTCTGTAGCTTCAATTCTTTAGTAGCAAGAACCATTCTAGGAGGTCTTTCCTGGCAATACTTTTTGAGGTTTCCACTGAAAATTGAACTTACTAGAATCTCAAAAGTTTCAGTTTGGGGGTGGTGGATACTGGTGGCTCATACCTACAATCCTAGCCATTTAAGAGACTGAGATCTGAGAGTGGAGATTCAAAGCTAGCCTGGGAAGAAAGTCTATGAGATTTCTCTCTAGTTACCTGACAAAAAACCAAAGGGGTAGAGGGCTAGCCTTGAACCAAAGAGCTGAGTGCCAGTACTCAGGCTCGGAGTTGATGTGCTGTGACCAACAAAAACTAAGTTTCATTTTAGGACTATGGTTTTCTCTTCTAACACGCTATGTGCTTTATCTGGAATTCTTGCTTAAGGTTCCTATGTCTCACTCAAGTAGATTTTTGTCTGTCAACAATAACCAAGTCTACAATGTCTACCTAGAGTACAATCAGCAAGTTAACAACAAATATAATATATATTAAGTGTGGATGTACAGACCTTACACTATTTCTTACTTTAAAGAAACTATGTTGGCCTTTCTTCCACTTGAACAATTGTGTGGAAAATAGATACATCTCTGGATTTCTTTGGTTCTTTCCAGAATCTATTTTCTACAGATTTTTTTTCCATAGATACAGAAAATTCCAAATTGTGCCTATTATTTATTGTGTTGTTAGTTTTACGCATGAGAAAATAGCTCAAAGGTATTTCAAACTTCATTTTTGTGAAAAAATGTTCATTCATTATATAAATTCAAAAAAACATGAATTACTAAAGGCTCTGTTTCTTTGGTGAAAAGAAGAGCATTCAGGACAGAGATAGTCTTCCATGGAGATAGTCGTCTTGGAGGATCTGACTATATAGTGGTCTGACTGTGAGTAGTAGTTTGCCATGATGGGTCTTTCCAAAACTTCTTGTTTGGTAGTAGAGGCCTGATGAAACAAACACATTTGTCTCTGACTGACTCTCTTTCAGGATGTCCAAGGCTGATATTGATTGTGAAAGATAATTATTGTCCTCCTGTCATTTCCTTCTAAGTAATTTTACTTATATTTTGGATTTGGGAACTTGTAGCAGCTTATCTGTAACAGTCTCCTGTGGAGCGATTTGAGTGAAACTTCAGTATCAATTTAATGGTGTCATAACAGTTCCTTATATTTTATAATATAAGATAAATAACAATTGTTTTATTAGAAAATCTAGCTAAATTATGTATCATTAGACATTATAAGAGTGTGTCAAAGTTTACAGATCACTTTATTTTCAAAAGAAAATCGAAGTAATCAGAATATTGTTATTTTTGAAGTGTATATGATAAGATATGTGTATTTCCAAAGGCAATGTTATCTATATTTCCAGTTTACTATTTTGCCATGTCGCTTATTAATTTTACATTTTGTCCAAATTATAGCTTACTATATATTACTTGTGCTACAAGAAATGGAGTACAAATTTAATTCTTGTCTTTGTTTTCATTCATTTGTATTTATCATAAAGTTGTTGTGCAAAGAAGTTTCAATTCAACGAGTTTATTAGTATAATGCATCTTGATTAGGGTTACATTGATCTACCCAATCATTCCCAACACTACCCATCCTCCAAGGTACCTGGTTCCATTTTTACATTAATAGAATGATTGTATTTGCCTTCCCTTCCTCTTTCCATAAATCTGCCCCCTCTTAAACCCCTTCCCCAGCTGAACATGATTTCCCTATCTGCTATTTATTTTATTAAACTCTTCATTCTTGGTTAGTTATTCAGAGAACCATAATCACTGTAATATTCCCATAAGCATGCCGAGTATCTGGTTTTTAAATTTTATTTTGATTTCAACTTGTACATAGGAGTTGACATTCAATACATGAGTACATGAGTACACTGAATCTTGATCAATGTCACCTCTTTCATAATTTTCCCCAGTGCTCTCACTACCACCTTTTCCTCAATTTCTTCATTTTGTAGGATATGGATTAAGTTAGATCATTGCATTTCTCCCCACTTTATTTCTTCATATATCTATTTCTCCCTACCTTGATCCCAGCTCTACTTCTGAGTACTTGATTCCTGGTGTTTATTTTGTTGGAATGTGAGTTAGGTAGTCTAAGGAATTACATTATTTGAATTCTTCTCTGAACCAACCGTATTTCAGTTCATACCTATGTGTATACTTGGATTCCACCCCAAAGTGTGCATATTGTATTGATCCTGATCATGTCTACCTTCCTATATAACAGAAAACGTATTTCCCTGGGTTTGATTTTCTTCCCCTAGTTCACTTAACATGATTTGCCCCAAATTTTTCCTTTATTTGCAAATGATGCATTATCATTCTTTCTAATGGATAAATAAAATTCCATTGTGCATGTGCATACACATATATGCATATTTATATGCATAGATTTCTTGTACTATTATGCTTTTTCTTTCAATGTTTTGGGAAACAACTTAGAATCATTTGCCTAATCTTGGGCATACATTGTATTCTATAACAAAAATCATTCTATTAATTTCCTAGTCTGGTCGTTTACATTTCTATATATGTTGACTCCTATAAATCAGAGGGGTTCATAATTGTATATGATTCTGTTTTTAAGAGCAAGACTAAAGGCTTGCTTTATATAGTTGACACTTCCAAATAATTTATTGTGTAATTATATATACATACATATACATATATAATTACATAGTGACACACATATATGTATATGTATATATGCATATATATATATATATAATATATATATATATATAATATATATATATATTATATATATATATATATATAATCTCTGTGCTAGTACTTAAATTCAGAACCTAGGTGCTTTTGCTTTTCTTTTTTGCTCAAAGTTGGCATTCTTCCATTTGAGCCACACCTTCACCTTTAGCTTTTTGGTTCTTAGTTGAAGATGAGAGTATCATGGTCCATTTTAACTTGTCTGTGAGTAACGTAGTCCATTTTACCTTGTCTGTCTTGAAATTATGATCCTCAGCTTTCAGCCTTCTAAATAGATTTAAAGGCAAGCACCACTAAAACCAACCCTATTCTATTTGAATTAAAAATAAATTTAAAGAACAATAACGTAGTATTTTAAAAGAAATGTCTTTTCATTTAAACTGAAATACACTGCTTATTTTTTTTTCTTATTCCAATTCACCTACCAAGAAAGAAAAGGAAACATTCTGAAGGAAATATCCTAAAGAACCTCTGAATCTAACAATTCTCAAGCCTGCTAGCCACAGTTTCTTTGCTGGGAAATAGAACAGGATGATGTTGTCTACAAGCAAAACAGGAGAAAATGCTCTTCACTGAAGTTGCTGCAAGTGTGATGAGGTGAGGACAAGCAACTTTATACAGGAAGTATCACAAAGTGTTTGCTGTGGTAGGCTGACTCTAGTGGATGTTTAGCCTATCTTAGAGGATGTTCATAATGATGTGGAGAATAATCAAAGGTGAATATGTGATTAGAGACGTGTGATTTCTTGAAGATGAATGTTTATATTGTAGTTTGTATACTGTTGAAAATGAGACAGTTAAGATAAGGATGTTTATGTAATTTTTTCTGCTTGTAAGACAAGGAATTAGTCTAAAAATACGTGTGAAAATTGTTAGTAAAGTAAGGGTCCTTATAATTTCTATTGCAACATAAAGTTTTACCCAACAAGTATTTGTTTATTCTGAATTAGTTTAGAAATGAAATATTATAATATTATTATCAAACAATCAATAATAAGACTTTAGAACAAGCCAAGGATAATCACAGCTACTTAGGAGGTGGAGATCTGAAGATAGCTGTTTGAAGCTAGCCCAAACAGAAAATAACTGTGAGACTCATACAGACAATTAGCCAAGAAAAAGGTATGAAGTTGTTCTGGGGTTCAAGTCATAAACTTCTAGCCCCGAGCAGAATGGCTCAAGGACAACACAGGCCATAGTTCAAACCTCAGTACTGTCACAAAAATAACTTATGTAGGAAGTGGCGCTGTAGCTCAAGTGGTAGAGCGCTCGCCTTGAGCTGAAGAGCTGACGGATAGCGCCCAGGCCCAGAGTTCAAGCCCCACGACCGAAAAAAAAAAAGACTCCACATAAAAATAACTTACGCACCTAAAACATACAAATATGTTTATTTAAATGAAGTCATTCCTTGTATCCTTCACAGTATAATAATAAAACCAATTTTATACATATATAATTAATAGTAGTTATAGAATATCAGTAATTATACATATACATATATCATGTATATGTTATAATAATATTACATATATTATATATAGATTATAATAATAACAATACTATCCAATAAATTGATACATGTTTTAGAACAAGGAATAGATTTTTTAGTACAACAAAGTACCTAATCAAAAAACATTATTCCTTTTGTATTATATATCACTAACAATCTATTCCATCTGTATTCAAGGTATTTAATGATAAAAGCCTGTGTTCATAAGCACAGATGTCCTTGACATGGATTTGTTACTCCTTAAACAATTACTCCAATTACTTCCACAAACAGTGGAAGCTGAATGATGTTCATTCAGCTATTTCTTTAGAAATTAAACCGATCTTTATTTGATACAAAGATCATTTGATACAAAGTCATTAACCATAACATTTTCATTTACAAATATTTATATTCTGTAGCAATTTTGTTGCCATTATAACCGTAATGTAGAAGATAATGTGGATTAATCTGCTCCATACTTCTTAAAAGTTAATGAATGTAACATTTACAGAATATCTTCAGATATGCCTGGTGGAAAACTGGATTTGAATTATAGGTCTGCAACTGATCAGTCTTAGGTACTTGGGAAATTTTCTTGGCCTTGTTGCCTAGGTCTTTTTTGTGAAATAATGAAGTATTTACTTAAATTGCAGAACTGTCATGAGCACTAAAACTATTCTAGCGCAGGTGCAATGCTTGGAATGGTGTCTGCACATTGTGTAGTGGGTCCCAGATAAATCTGCTTCTATCACCATGGTCACAGCATCCTTCCTGAAGGCCTTCAGAAATATTTACCCAATTGGTGGTAATATCTCTGAAAATTTGTCTTTATAAAAAAAAGTTCTATGCTTCACATGAAACAATGAAAGTAATGTTGGGCTGTCCTGTGGCTTTTATCCTCAAGGAGTTTTGCCTAAATTTATTTACTATATTAGTGGTACCAGTAGCATTCTTTAGTGCTGCCCTTCATGTTTCTAGTCTGTGTTCCAACTGGAATACAATTGTAACTTCGTTTATAATCATTGTTACCAGAGTAAAAATACAAGTGTTTTTTCAATAACAAGACAATTTTAGGCATACATTGCATATTATATGTAATACTTTCCTGAAATATATTTCTTATTTCTTTTAGAACCATAAAGGACAGCTCAGAACAAGGAAAGAGTATTGTAAGGAATAATAAAAAATACTATTATGGTGGGCTTAATGTCAAAGTGTAAGGAATATGTAACAAAACTGATGGTAGGTTAATTTGCTCTTTTTGCTATTCTCTCCCCCTTCATTGCTGAAAGGTTTTCACTATGAAGTGACAAATGATCTAGACCTTTCAAGCCTTGTCTCAATGACAGAATTGATGGGATTAAGGATATGTGCTGCTAAGAGTGCCTTTAAGGAAGTTCACAATAAAGCAATACCAACACATATAAGAAACTTTTGTGAGTGATGTGTATTCACTTCCTCAATTGCCAAAATTAAATTCATATGTCAAAACATCAAATTATTTACCTTACATTATATGCAGTTCAACTAAAAACACTAACACCTCCACAAATGAAATGCAAACTAAAAGCTCGATTCCAAAAACCAACATCTAATGCAGTATCTGAAATACAAGAAGATTCACAAAAAACCTAAAGGAGTGAGACATTTCACACTGGTAAGAGCATTGATACCTGGATTTTAAACCAGGGCTTGAAAAGATCTGATGTCACTAAATATGTGATTAAATTGCCAAATTGACCTTGGTCTCAACATTGTAGGGACAATTCAAAGGCAGCTAAGGTTGCTGCAGAATTGTTGCTATAGATTCATTGTGGTCCTCCTAATAATGCTAAAGTACAGAGTAGAAGCTAATTCAGTAAAAGGTATAGAAACGATTCTCCAGAGAAAAATAGCAGGGGTGATCCTCACTCTTGCATTGAGAATGTACAGCCCATCTCATTTTACTTTAGTCTCTAGCATATTTCTGATCGGAAGACAATTATAACACATCTGTGTGCAATGAGTGTGAGTAGTGAGAAGTGTAGGTGTGTATTACTCTAATACACATAAAACCTTAGAGGTATGGGATGATATGACCCTTAAACTTCATTCTATGTTGTTGAGTTTCATGGAGAAATATTGATAATTAGGCAATTCAGACTAATCTAAGTCTGATTCAGGCAACTGAGATAAGACTTTAGGGTCATCCACCCGAGTCATGTGATTTGTGACCTATATTATTTCACAATGTATATATGTTTGTGAAAATTTATGCAATACCACATACCAAATGTACAAAAGGGTCAACTATCCATCTATTATATTAGCAGAAGTAAAGAAACTCCAGAAATGTACTTCCTTGCTAGTGTATCACAGGATGACAGGTTTGGTGTCTTTCCAGATGCTCATATAATTTTATGTATCTTCTTTGGGAAAAAGTCTATCAACAGTTTGTTTAGAGGTGTTATATCTGTACTGTCATTAACTACAACAATAAAACAGCACAGATGATGGGATACCTGGACAAAGAACTGAGAAATCACAGAGTGCTATAGGAACGAAGACACCAGGGAACCAGAAGGCTCGTTGTTCTGGATCCCAAAATCCTTCTTAATATTCTTTATATTCATTTTAATACAGGGTTTTGGTCAGTGGTTACAGGTATGTGCACACACTATGGCATCAATCTAGTCCTTAACATGAGTTATTGTTTGTATACATAGTGAGCCTTACTGGTAGAGTGCAGAAGGGAGCAATAATCAGGTCAACCATAACACAGACAACAATATTATCTCCAAAGTCTTAATTTTTTAGTGTCCTAACAGCTCTAACTTAAATAAATTTAAGGCAGAAAATTATGTCCCTGTCTTCACTTGACTGTTTGCCCTTTCCAGGGCATAACTTTCGGCCTTCTGAGTGCTGTTTGTGATGGCTTTTCTATCTCTTATCCCTTTCCAGGTTTCATGAATCAACTGTAAAAATCCTCACATGTATGCTTACAGATGTATTATTTTGAAAAGTATATTTTTTCTAGAATAGATTCACTTTATAAACTTAATACTCCCTTTCTCTCCCTCTGCCTCTCTCTCTCCCTCTTCCTTTCCTCCTCTCTCTTTCTCCCTCTCCCTCTTCCTTTCCTTCTCTCTTTTATTCCCCCTCTCTATTATCTGTAGTAATGAGAGACTCCAAGACTCTCTCTCTCTCTCTCTCTCTCTCTCTTCCTCTCTCTCCCTTTCTCTCCCTCTGCCTCTCTCTCTCCCTCTTCCTTTCCTCCTCTCTCTTTCTCCCTCTCCCTCTTCCTTTCCTTCTCTCTTTTATTCCCCCTCTCTATTATCTGTAGTAATGAGAGACTCCAAGACTCTCTCTCTCTCTCTCTCTCTCTCTCTCCTCTCTCTCTCTCTCTCTCTCTCTCTCTCTCTCTCTCTCTCTCTCTCTCTCTCTCTCTCTCTCTCTCTCTCTCTCTCTCTCTCTCTCTCTCTCTCTCTCTCTCTCTCTCTCTCTCTCTCTCTCTCTCTCTCTCTTGTAATGAGATTAGATTCCAAGCTTCAAAGTCTTGCTTGGTTTTTTCACTCATGACTGAGGCTATACTACTTGAGTCAAGGTTTCACTCTGTCTTTGACTGCACAAGTGAACATAAATGTCTCATGGATTGCTACTGCAAAAAGCTGTGAACCGTGATCTTTCAATCTTAGCCTCCTGTTTATATAGGAATATTGATGGGATACTGGCATCTACCTCTATTATCAAGTATTTTTGTTTTGTTTTGTTTCTGTTCATTCAAAATCTGTAAGGAAAGCAAATTATTCATAAAAAGGACTCTTCAAATAAAATATGTATTGTTGAAATATTACCTTAATTATGTTATCCTTCTGGATGACTTTTATTACTTGACATGTACATTATGTAATTTGATTTATTTATTTATTTATTTATTTTTTGGGTCCGGTCGTGGGGCCTGAACTCTGGGCCTGAGCGCTGTCCCTCAGCCCTTCAGCTCAAGGCTAGTGCTCTGCCACTTGAGCCACAGCGCCACTTCTGGCTTTTTTCTTATGTGGTGCTGAGGAATCGAACCGAGGGCCTCATGCATGCAAGGCATGCGCTCTACCACTGAGCCACCTTCCCAGCCCCTGTAATTTGATTTTTTGAATTCTATTATTTCACACAGTCGAGTCACACACACACACACACACACACACACACACACACACACACACACACACATATATATATATATATATATATATAATTTAATTGTCCATGTCTTGGTTTATAATGTGTTGTTTCACAACAGAATTTATTAAAATTTAACTCTGTACTACTGAAGCAAGACCTTTATGATAATCAATGTGTTGTAAATCATAAGTTCATCTCTTCTTGTGGCACCATGTGAGCACCACAGGTAGTTTCCTGGAATCACTCCACATGTTTTTGAAGACACTGCCAGACACTTTTCTGAACACATATGAGTTCACTGTTCTGCCAAATATGCAAGGGCATCCTTCGTAATTCTCCTTGGATTTTCATTGTTGTAAGTCCTGTGATGGTCATGTTGATTTTCTCCCCTGTTTCATTCATCACTGTATCTTGGTAACTACTGATATATACTATTTTAATTCACTCCATTCTCCTTGTGCCTTGGCCTGTACCCCTCGCACAGCAGAGGGCCAGATATTGGGAATATTTAATTTACTCTTTATTTCAGACATATAACTTTACTTTCTAGCAATACATTCATTGAATTCATTCTGTACATTTTAATGTCTTAATAATGATTACTGTATTGTTGTGGCTTTGCCTGTTATTTGCCTTCAGAGAAGAACATAGCTCAGTAACTGTACCCTAGGTAAATGAAGATCACAATCGTGCCTCAGTAGATGTTGCTCATTGGATAATGTTTACCTCATGGTCTGCCTGCTTGATTCCTTTACATTATTTTTCAATATAGACCTTTCTTATGGAAAATATTTGTGGGCCTTGTGAAGATCAATTCCTAGTTTAAGCAGTCATTAATTTTATTCCAAGATCAGTTCATGGTACCCTCAGAATTTCTTCAGTGTCTGCATAGTAGTGCTTCACATTCTTGGATATATTTTAAGTATTGAGGCATCCAATGATAATTGCTTAAGTCACCATTTAGGTGATTGAAAAGAAAACCATACTGCATTCTCACCATATGACAATTTTCTACTTTTAAATTCTTTTATAATAAAATGGAGAGGGGAGGTGGGGAAGATTGGGTGTGGCGGGGAGAGGATGGGAAGGAATGGGAAGGGGAAACAAAGGAGGAGGCTACAATGCTTGATAAGAAATGTACTCATTATCTTGCCCATGTAATTGTAACCCCTCTGTACAGTATTTTCACAATAAAAAATTAATGCTGGAAGATTGAATATTATGTATATTTTATATTTTGCTAAGTATTTAGTTTTAGTTTAGGTTCCAATATAGAAGTATAAAGTTAAAGCATTATTATTTACTTGGTTTTAGTATTTCTAAAATGTTCAGAGGAAAGTTTCTATTAATTCACAATTTTAAGACAATAGAGTGTACATTATAACTGAACGAGACAGTTTATAATTTTTGTGTTCCAAAGCTGGTGCTGGGGAATCAAGTACAGTACTTCATTTGTCTTAATCTACTGTGTTAGTCTGAGCCTGATGTGATCTGTGGATTTATTCTCACTCAACTGGAATAAAGAAAAAGTTCCCTAGGAAGGAATTACTTGGTTTATTTATCCAGTATTTCTCGCATACATAAAATTAATTTAATTCTACACTGACAGAAAATGGTATTCTTATGTTGCATTTATTAGTAGTAACCATTTTTTCTAGCCCTTCTCTTCACTGTCAATGTCTTGCCATTTCCTATCGTCTCCTCCCAGGAAACTTGACTTGATCTACTGGAAACGCACTTCCCCTCTGCTTCCTCCTTAGAAAGCCCACCCTAAACTAACCTACCCTCTGGTAGCCCTTCTATAAATTCTCAAAGCCCTGACTGCAACCAGACCCCTTCCTGAAAGCCCTGCTCTGCTACAGGGAAATCCCTCTTCCAGTCCACCACTTCCTGGAAGCCTGTTCGGCACTACCAGAAACCAGTCCACATCCCTATCTCCTCCCTTTATGTACTGCTTTGCTTCACCAAGAATCCCTCCCTTATCCACTGGTTACACCCCCTCCCAGTCTTGCCCCTCCCATATAATTGTCCCTCCAAGCCCCTCCTTTCCTTCTCACACCCTGCCCCCAACCAGCCTTCCCCCTGGAGTCCCTCCCAGTTTCAAAGGAAACCCTGCCTATTATTAGCCTACTTCTAAGTGGCCTAATTTCTCAAAGCCCAGTCCTGAACCTACCTCCTACCACAAAGCCCACCATGCTACTCCAAAAGTTATCCACCTCCCTATACCTGCCCTAGAAGCTCTGCCTTGCTAAACCAGAAGTTTCTCGCCCAGCTCACCACCTCCCGGGAAAGCTCCTCCTAATCCACCACATGCCTCTCCACCTCCCACATAAACTCCCTCTATGCCATGCCTTGCTCCTCAGATAAACCCGCCTTTTGGGCTCCTCTCTTGGATCCACTCTCTGCTCTATCAGATGTCCTGCCCATAATTATACTGTACCCATGTCGGGGTTCCAATCCTTCCCAAAGCCCCATCTCCAGCTTGCCCCAATGCTTCAAGCCCTACCCAGCTCCACTAGAAAATACCAATCACTCTATCCCATCTCTCAACACCCATATTGGTCCACCTGAAACCATTGCACCAGTTGGCTTCCCTCTGGAATCCTCGCCAGGCTCACCTGGAAAACCCTGTCCGTCCTTCATCCCTTCTTTTAAGGTTGCCTTGCCCTACTGGAAATCCAACCACAGTAGGTTTGGTACTGCCTTGCAATACCGAAATCTCCACCCAACTGTACGTCCTGTCTGGAATATGTGGCTGGGTTTACTGAAAACCTCATCCTAACTAATCTAGTCCATTGGATTTTCTCCCTGTTCGCACAAAAGCCCTGGTCCTAATAAGGCTTGTGAACTGCCACCACATCCTGCTCCATAGAAACATCACTTCCACCTTACCACATGCCTCAAAGTCCTGCCAAGCTCTACCAAAAACCCAACCCCTTACTAGCCCACTCCTTCCTAGCACCTCCATTCCCTCTCAAAACCACACCCCCCAAAAGCCTCTCACTTATAGCCATGCCTTCCTCCACCAAAAACCCCTCCTTTGTCAGCCTCTTCCCTCAATTCCCCGCCCTGCTCCACGGAAAACCCCACCCTGACTATCCCACAGTGCTCCCCCAGAAACCCTCCTCCCTGGTAGCCTTGTTCTTCCATTTCAAATTCCTGTCTACAAATAGCAAGCTCCCCTGTTGCCCCTCATTCTTACACTGAATATCAGGCAACCTGTCTGCCTTCTTCCTAAAGCCCTGCCCTGTTCCCATGGAAACACCACCCCTAACAAGTCAAGTCTTTCCTGTCCCCTCCCTACTGTCTCATAGCCCTACCCATGCCGACCTCTACCCTCAAATCCCTGCCCAGTTCCACCACAGAACCTTTGTAAATACCAGATTCTCCCTCAATCCTGACAGGGCTCCACCAGGATCCCCACACAACCTCATCCAGGAAGGCTCACCTAGTAACTGTTTTATTCCAAATGTGATTTTATATTGGTCATAGAATTCACACTAAACAATAGGATAAAACAGCAGTGTTGTAAACAAGAAACATAAAAATGAGATAGCTATTAGATATCTAAGTCTAGTTTTGGGTTTATTTAGGCTTCACAAAAAATGTTTCTGCAAAATAAATAAATAATGGCATAATAGCTAAAATGATTCAGTGTCATTATTAACATCTAACACATGCTGAGATTTTTATTTATACCGATTTCTCACTTTCTTTTTTCCTCCCTCCTGTTTTCCTCCCTCCCTCCTTTCTCTTCTTTCTCTTTCTTCGTTCTTCTTTTTCCTTTCCTTCTTTAGAACATGACTATGAATTTAGATACTTTGTTTGCTAAACAACATTCCTTTTTTGATTTACTTGCTCATAGGTTATCAGTTTTGATAAGGGCCAAACAGAGTCTAAGTTCCTCAACTCTGTCTGCATGGCTTTCGATGTGGAGATCTTATTACTTTCCTTGCTAACTGATTCTGAATTACGATCATCTCAAATTCTACCTCTTCAGTTAATGATGTGAACTCCAGTAGCCTGCCCTCACTATAGATTGTCTAAATGAGTGAGTGCTGGCAATTTGATTTTAATCTCTTTTTTTCCAGTCCTATGTTTTGAACTTTGGAAATTTCTATCCCTAGGATGCTTTGGCTCAAGGTACTTGAGCGACAGTGACATTTTTGGATTTTTTCTGTGATTATTTGGGGACAAGAGACTCACAGACTTTCCTGCTCAGGCTGGGTTTGAACCATTATGCTCAGGTCTCAGCATCCCAAATAACTAGGATTACAGATGTAAGGCACTCTTGCATGCTTACAATTTGAGTTTAATCACTGGCATAAATATTAAAATAGGTTTGTTGCTGTTAAAATATAGGGTAAGTAAGTTTGAAAATATAGTTTCACTAATCAGATATTTTGGGAAGTAATCTGTTTCACATTAGAAACATCTCTACCAGATTTGCTGTTTGTCATTTTGTATGTAATTTTAGAAAATAAACTTTATTTATTCCAAATTGGATAAAAGACTGAATGGCCTGATATGCTATCTCACATCTATGATCACTTTTTGTCAGAAGTCAGAGGTCTAGAGCATCACAATGAGAACATAACCTCGCCAAAAATGTATACATACCAATCTCAATAATAAGTGAACCATGAAGCCTCATACCATTAATCTCAGTAAAACAGGAGTCATAGGTATGAGTAACATGGTCCATGCATTGCCTACATAACAGAGATTGAAAGATAACCTAAAAGTACAAAAGGCAAGAGGCATACAAAGATTATTTATAAAAATAAATGATTGTAAAATTAAATACATTTTAAAAATGAAATATTCATTCATTTTAATTATGAATTTGATTTTGAAACTGTATTTCTCCACCCTTTATGTGCTTGTTAATGTGCCTTTCTGCACTTGGTTCCACCCCCACATATGAATACTCAATTCTGGGTGCTTATTTTGTTGGGCTGTGAGTTAGCTTTTCTAAAAAATTACATCATTTACGTTCTACTAGGACTCTATCATATTTTAGTTCTTACACTTGTGTACACCAAGTGTACACACTTGTATATTTTATATTTATAGATTAATAATATCTTTCTTGTTTAAGGGTAAACATGTATTCTTAGTTTCCCTTGGATTAACTTTCTTCACTTAACCTGGTTTTTAAGAGGTCTTACCATTTCTTTAAAATGATGCAGTGTCCTATTTTCTAATGGATGGATATAATTCCATTCCTCAATTATTATTCAATTGAGTGAAAATGCCTACATCTCATTTCTTGTATTTAGTGTGATCGATCCCTCAATGATGTAGCATTTAAGTTTGCATAGCCTTTGTCTTTCTGTGTTTCCATGTGTTTGATGTTGTGGTTTTGTTTTTATTCTTTATGCCATTTCTGGCGTTTGCATTCAGGGCCTTGCACTCTCCCTTAACATTTTTCAGTCAAAGCCTACATTCTACCACTTGAACCTCAACTCTATTGAGGCTTTTTGCTGATGAATTGCAGGTAAGAGCCTTGTGATCATTTGTCCAGGCTGGCTTCACAATTCAATTCTGAATAGCTAGAAAAATATGCAAGTGTAAGCAACACCTGGAAGACTCTCTATGTTTTATGTTTTTGTTGTCAATATGCTGGGGAAAAAACTTGGCATTATTTACCTAATATTATGCATAAAATCTTTTCTCTAATAAAAAGAACATAATGTATTTAAAATATATATGAATTAATACAACATAATACAAGATATAAAATAATATAATAAACATATAATAAATATACCTAATGTAATTTATAATTTAAATAAAGAAAAACATATAATACATAAATGTTCATAGAATTGTTATATATGTAATTATATATATATATATATATATATATATATATATATACAATATTTAGATGACAGTTCCTAAAATACTAATTCTATCAATCTGTATTTAATTTTATCTATCTATATTTATTAAATTATTATTTAGTAGCATTGGCATTTGAGCTTGAGGGCACATCTGCTTTCCTTTAAGGTATTACTTCTGAAAATATGGAAATATGTGAACACTTTCTGTTTAAATTCATACAAAGGAATTCATATATTCACAGGGAGACTTTTATCATTTCAAAATTTGTTCTATGTTTCTTCAGAGTCTGTTTTGTTTTGTCTATAATTCCTGGATAAGTGGTTAATCCATGCATCCAATTGGAAAAGCATATTAAATCACAATTTAAGTGACTGAATAGAAGTATATCACCCTGAAATATCAGTATATGGAAAAGTTTTCTGGTTTAAAATTTTTAAATTAGAACCTGATATAAATGAACAGTATATATAAATAATTTTATATTCTACTAATTGTCTACCTTCAATAAATTTTCCAATATAGGATGTTAAAGTACTAGTTTTTAAATATGATTTCTAAATCATTGAAAAGTAAGTTAATATTTATATACATTTCCTCATACTATGGAATTGTTATATTTTAATAATGTTAGCTAGTTTAAAATTTTATAGTTTTGCTTTTTTTGTCTGTGGTGAGGCCTGAACTTTGGGCCTGCAGGCTGGCACTCATCTCTTCAATTCAAGACTAGAGTTCTATTGCTTGAGCCACAGTGCCACTGCCATGTTTTTCTGCTTATTTGGTGCTGAAGAATCGAACCCAGGACCTCATGTGTGCAAGACAAATACTCTACAGCGAGCCACCATCCCAGCCCTAGTTTTCCTTACAGAAAATGGTTGGATCAAATAGAGTGATTTATACTCCAAGCCTATTCTGTGATTCTGAGCATGATATGAAACAGTGATGTTATTCATACTCAACAGGAATGAAAGTAAAAATTCATACTAAAGGAATTAGTTTAATCCAATCCTTAATTTATTTTAAATGTATGTTGAAAGAAAATGCTACTGTTTTTATTATACATCCCAAAGCAATCTACAAATTCAATACAATACTTATCAATATTCCAACCTCATTTTTCAAGGAAATAGAAGAGGCAATCCAAAAATTCGTATGGAACAATAAAAGACCCTGAATAGCAAAAACAATCTTTAACAGAAAGAACAGAGTTGGAGGAATATCAATACCAAGTTTCAAACAAGCCACAGTCATCAAAACAGCTTCTACTGGCACAAGAACAGACCTGAAGACCAATGGAATAGTATAGAAAACCCAGAACTGAATCCACAATACTCCACAGCATCTTCAATAAGGGAGCTAAAAAAATAGAATGGAAGAAAGACAACCTGTTCAGTAAATGGTGCTGGAAAAATTGGTTAACTACTTGTAGAAAACCAAAGTTAGATCCATATATATCACCCTGAACTAGAATCAACTCGAAATGAATCAAAGACGTGGAAGTCAAAGCAGACACTCTGAAAACATTACAGGATGGAATAGGAGAAACCCTAGGTCTCCTTGGCACAGGCCAAAATTTTCTTAAAAGAGACTCAGAAACAAAACAAATAGAAGAAAGGTTGGACAAATGGGATTGCATGATCTTACAGAGCTTCTGCATGGCAAAGGACATAGCTAGGAAGATCAATAGAAAGCCCACGGGTTGCAAGAAGATCTTCACTAGCCATACAATGGACAAAGGACTCGTATCTAAAATATACCTGGAACTCAAAAAAACAAATCCCTCAACAACAAATCCTTAAAGAAACAACTGCCCAATAAATAAGTGAGCTTAAGAATTATAGAGAAACTTCTCTGAAGAGGAAAGGAGGATGACCAATAGATGCATGAAAAAATGCTCAACCTCCCTAGTGATAAAGAAATGCAAATGAAAACAACATTGAGATACCACTTCACCCCATTTAGAATGGCTATAACCATGACATGTAATAACAATAGATGCTGGAAGGGATGTGGACGGAAGAACCTTACTGCATTGTTGGTGGGAATATATACTTGTTCACCACTTTGGAAAGTAGTATGGAGGTTCCTCAAAAGACTCCACATAGAGCTCCCCTATGACACAGCAATCCCACTTTTGGGCATTTCCACAAATGACCACAAACAAGACCATACTAAAGCTACCAGCATTTAACATAGCTAAGATATGGAATCAAAACAGATGCCCCTCAGTAGATATATGTTCCTGGTAAATGTTTTTTTTTGGGGGGGGTCCGGTTGTGGGGCCTGAACTCTGGGCCTGGCACTGTCCCTCAGCTCTTCACCTCAAGGCTAGCTCTCTACCACTTGAGCCATAGCGCTACTTCCGGCTTTTATTATTTTTTCTTATGTGGTGCTGAGTAATCGAACCCAGGGCCTCGGGCATACAAGGCAAACACTCTATCAATGAGCCACCTTCCCAGGCCCCTTCTTGGTAAATGTTTTATCCAAAATTTTATATTTGTCATAGATGTCATAATAATCACCAAGGCAAATAAACGGTATTAAGCAAAGGAATTTAAAATATGGTAGCAGATATTAGATTTGTTAGTCTAGTTTGGGGTTATGCTACTAGCACATATATGTTGTGGGAAAATGTGTGAAGTTGCTGCCTTACACGGCAAATTATTATTCGCATTATCACGTTGGTAAGATATTATAAGGTATAGTTATATTTCTAGACAATTTTTGTTTATATGTGAATATTAGCCTTAACATTACACTTTCCTCCCACTTTTTTATTTTTTTTTGGGTCCGGTCGTAGGGCCTGAACTCTGGGCCTGGGCGCTGTCCCTCAGCTCTTCAGCTCAAGGCTAGTGCTCTACCAGTTGAGCCACAGCGCCACTTCCGGCTTTTTTCTTTTTGCTTATATGGTGCTGAGGAATCGAACCCAGGGCCTCATGCTTGCAAGGCAAGCGCTCTACCACTGAGCCACCTTCCGAGCTCTCTCCCCACTTTTTATCTTTTTATTTTTTGTCAGTCATGGATCTTGAACTCTGGGTTTTGGCGCTGTCCCTGAGCTCTTCAGATAAAGTCTAGTGCTTTACCATTTGAGCCACAGTGCCACTTCTGGTTTTCTGGTGGTTAATTGGAGGTAAGAGTCTCACTGATTTCTTACCAGGGTTAGTTTTGATCCAACAACCTCAGATCTTAGCCTCCTGAGTACCTAGGATTACAGGCATGAGACATTGGCGCCCAGCTAAAATGTTACTTATTTTAAATTCTGTGGGTTAGTTGAATGAGGAGCATGAATGTGTAGAAAAGTAACTTTCAAATCATCTCTCTAAATAATTTCAGAGTTCCATTTTCGTAATCCTTATTGCAGTGGCTAATATCAGAACCTCCCAAAATAACAGAATGATACTTCATTTTCCACTTCCCATAAGACACTATTGAAAGAGAATGAGTTAGATCTACCGATATAAGTCTAAGAGAGAATATATAATTGAAAGAATAAAAAAAATTGATGACACAGGAAGGCACAAGTGCCTTTCCTTTTCAAAAATAAGGAATTTCATAAAACTATTTTTAATGGCAGGGCTGTTTCATCTGAAAAACAAAAACAACACAATATCATAATATGTCGAAAAGGATCACCAACTACGTTAAGTGTGATATATCATTGGAGACTTTAAGAAATGAATTGATTCAGGTAAAATAATTCTTTTGGAAAACTATGTTTATTAAGTTTATTCATTGTAAATTTTATTTTTCTTTACATGTCACTAAATATACATATGTATATATGTATGTAAACATGTATGTATATATGTACACACATCTATACACATGTATGTTTATATATATGTGTGTATGTGTATATATCAGCAGGATCTGTCCAGTGAACTGTATGGTTATGCAATTTCCTCATGGCAAGTTCATCAGAAGTAGGGACTTCTACAAACCTCCACACAGCTGCAACACGACTGCACATGCAAACTTAAGTGCTCACCATTGTAACCCAGACCTCTGTTTTATTAAAGCTTTTTATATAGAGTGTTATAGTTTCATTTAGGCCTGACACAAAATGTGCCTGTCCCTAGAGATCAATGATGGCATTTATTACTACAATATTGTAGTGTAAATCTTTACATTGAACACATATTCATTATGAGTTGTTCTTTCTTTCCTTTTCTTATTTAAATTTTAGGAAGTTGATTTGCATTTTGATGTTGTGTTTTCCAAACAAGTACTCCATCACTTGAGTCACTCTACCAATGCTTTTTGTTTGAGTTACTTTACTCATAGGTTAACAATTTTTTCACCCTGCCCAGTAGAGGTTATACTCCTAATTACCTATGCCTGCCATGTAGCCCTAATCATGATTGCATTACAATATCCCTAGCTAGTAGAGTGATATGGGCAACACTTTACTTCCTAGACTGATCCTGAACTGAGATGCCTGTTTTATCCCTGTTTACTTATTATTGTGAGCTCCAGTTCTGCCTACTTCTAGAATGTATGACAGAAATAAATGATTTATGGAGATTTGATTTAATCACTGGTATAAATGCTAATATAGGTGATTTGACATTTAATATAGGATATGTTTTAACGTATAATTACCCTAGTCATATATTTTGATCAGTAATTTTGTTTCACATTAAAAACACCTCTTGACCATAATTAAGGACTAACTTTTGCTGTTTGTCAACTTGTATTTCATTTGGGAAAATAAGCCATGTCTTGCATTTGGGATAAAGTACTTTGAATGGTCTGGTGTGCTGGCTCACATCTATAGTCACTGTCAGTAATCAGAAGTAAATAGATCACAACTTCAACATATCCTAACCAAAAATTTAGGAAGTCTCAATCTCAACAAAAAAGTGATCATGGTGAAACATACCATTAATCTCAGCAACACAAGAGGCTAAGTCTCTGCCCAGAAAGAGTGAAAAAGAAACAAGAGAGAAAGAAAGAAAGAAAGAAAGAAAGAAAGAAAGAAAGAAAGAAAGAAAGAAAGAAAGAAAGAAAGAAAGAAAGAAAGAAAGAAAGAAAGAAAGAAAGAAAGGAAAAATAAAATTATTGAGATTGAATGGTTTGGATTCAGGAGTCACATGGCAGAGGTAGTATCTGTATTTGGTAATAGGTCTGCCTACAGACCTTGAGGCCCTACCTACATCTTGGCTAAGTTTTCACAATTTATCTGTGTTACCTAGGTATCTGGCCCACCTGGAGGCAGCCATATTCCTCTCCTGCTAGGTAACAAACTGGGCTACCTCTTGTCACACCTCCCATCTGACCAGAGGAGGGTTGCAGGCCCTGAGGTCACATCCAGATCCAGTGTAGCCACAGTTTACCCCCACCTGGCCACAACTCATCTGGTCCCCAGCCTAGATAATTCCTGGCATGAGGTTGGGTCGTCCCTTTTTCTGGCTATGTCTCTCCACCATGCATGGGATGGGCAGCAGTTTGGTAAATAAAATACATTACCTGACTGAATACAGTGTGGTATTCTCTTCATCAGCTATCTAATTAATATACCTGACACTTCGGAGTTTCTAGTTATAAATCTGTGGATATTAATCCTGTGGATAATTTTGTGACACATGTGACTTTAGTATCTACAAAGAATATGTGCTCACTCTTTATTTAACAGTATACTTCTACCTGGAATTCTGTAGTTAACCTTAATCTTTAATTAACCTTAAAGTCTTTTTTGTTTGCTTTGTTTTGTTTTTTGCTTAAAGTCATAGAAGACAATCTGAAAGCATCTCTGGCTTCATATTTTCGCATCACGCTGGGCCATACAACGTGTCTGCCACCAACTCAGATGATGGGGCTCTCAAATTCTGGAAAGCAGATGAACCTTATAATGTACCATGCCTTTTTGATTTCTCAGATTATTTTAAAAATATAATTGTTACTAAGGTGTGTACAGCGAGGTGAACATTTCACAATTCATGTAATGTGTACATTTGTCTTGTAGACAATGCCAACCTTTCCTGAGCTTTCTCCCAGTTTCTGTTTTTTGTTGTTGTTGATGATTGTTTTTGTTTATGTGCCTGAACTTCAAGCTTGAACTCAGGGCTTGGGTGCTGCCCCTGAGTTTTTGTAATCCAGGCTACTCTACCTCTTGAGCCCCAGATCTCTTCATGGCTTTTTGGTTGTTAATTGGAGAGAAGAGTCTCACAAACTTTCTCATTCCAGCTGGCTTTGAACTGTGATCATCAGCCTCCTAATTAGCTAAGATTATAGGTCTGAGCCCCCAGTGTCCAGCTACTAAAGTGTTGGTTTCATGCTTCCTGTTGTGTCACAATTTTCCTCAACTCTTGGCACCAATACTACAGATTGCCTGGCTCAAATCTGAATCGGTGGAACATGTTTGTATTTTGAGGAAGGCAAGAATAGGAAATTATAGGCAATAGGGACATATAAGATAAACAAAATCATTTTGTTAATTATGCATGGCCTGTGAATGATGTTATACATATCCAAGTGGGTGTTGGCAGAGATGGGGTTTCTCATCCTGTTCTTAAAACAAAACAAAAATCAACCAAAAAATAATACATATGAGTCCAGCAATTTCCTCTAATTAGAGACCTATCTGCCCTAGTTTATAAAAAAGTGTCCTTTATTGAAGTGCTCCTACTTTTTCTAACTCAAAATATAATATAGTTGTCTGTAGAATTGTATACCACAGATGTCATTTTATTAATTCACAATGAATTCAGATATTTAAATGTTTATTTAATTTTATTGGTTGTGGAGCTTGAACTTAAGGCCTGGGCACTCTTGATGAGACTCTGTGCTCAAGTTAGTTAGCACTCTACCACTTGACTCACAGAGCCACTTCTGGTTTTTGAGTTGTTAATTGGAGATAAGAGTCTTATGGGGATTTTTCTTACTGGGCTGGCTTTGACCAGTGATCTTCATATCTCAGCCTCATCTGTAGCTGGGATATCAGGCAAGAGCCACTGGCACTTGGCTTCAAATTGTCATTTTTTTAAATCATGAATTGCTTAGTGCTTCTGGATCACATATATAATCCTACCTATACTTAGGATTATTGGTATGAGAAACAACATTACTTGTGTGTTGTTTATGATGGTTTGTATTGGCATGTTTTACTATTGTTTATTTCTGATTCTACAAGGCTCTTATGTTTATTTTCCCCTAATGGGGTTGATAGGTGGTCTGTAGTGTTGAACCTTCTTTGATTGAGATGAAGCCATGTGGAAATTCTTTCCTAGCATGGCATGAATTTGAAATCCTCCTGCTCTCATCCTCCCCATGATCCTTTGATGATAGATGTGTTCAATCCACATAGTCAGATTGGGGACCATTGCAGGTAAAACTATACTGATCTTGAACTGATGTCCCAAATAACTAGCTTTACAGTCATATGCCTTCAAAAATCTTGTTGTATTTTTTCACTTTGAAGTAGTGTTTGTACATACTTAGGGAGTGCAAAGATAACATACTACTTGTTTAGTATATTGAATAATCTGACCAATATAATTATCAGGTTTATCTCCTAAAACAGTGAATGCTAATGTACATTGGTAACCTCCTGACTCTGGTAGTTATTTTGGAATATACCATAAACATGAATACGTTGATAATATGTACTAGAGGATTGGACGTTGATAGAGATAGGGACAAGTTTGACTATGCGTAGTAAATATATATTTATGTATTGCTGCTCTGAAGATTATTATCATATATTCATCATGACAATAATTTTCCTGTAATGTAGAATTTTCGATTTCATAATCTGCCATTTTTTATCTTCTTTACATTCTCCTTATAAATATGAATCTTTTTCCTGTTCCTTTTAATTTTTTGAAATTAGTAAAAGATGGAATTAAAAAATTCATGGTCTACTAAAATTATCTCATTTTGTTTGATTTTGTGATGCTAAATCATTAAGACCACAGTTTCCTGAAAGTTATGCTAGCAGACTATATCACTAAATTTTATTGTAATTATATCTTTTAATTATATTTTGTATAGGATTTTACTGTTGCTGTTTTTTGATATACATTGTTGTGAAGATGGACTGAAACTTGATCCAGTAACAATGCTTTATCACCCCACTGTCTCCAGTAAAAATGATTTATCACCATGTTCTGGAAGCTCATAATTATAACTCTAGCTAATCAGGAGGCTGAGACCTGAGATTTAATTCAGACAGCTTGCACAGGAAATATTATGAGTCTCTCATCTCCAGTTCACTACAAAACGCTTGCAGTGGAACTGTGGCACAATTGGTAGAGCAGTAGATTCAAGGGCAATATGCACGGGATTGTCAGATAGCCGTGAGTTCAAGCCCTAAAACACACATATAGACAGACACACATTCACAAAAATACACACACTCTCACACTCATTATACATGCACAAAATCGCAGGCAATGTTGTATCTTAAATTCTTATCCAGAGATTGGAAACAGCTCACTGATTTTTGAAGAGTTTTCCTTGATTATTTTGAAAAGGGAGGATAGTTCATGGGACATAGTCAACAAGACTTTAGTGAGGAATATTTCATAAATGCGTAGCTTATAAAAAGAACAGGAGTACAGTTTTTATCTTTAAATATTACATTTCTTCAACTATAGTATTTTTAAATAATAATCAATGAATTATGAAAAAACAATTAAGGACCTCTTCTCCTCTCCTCCTCTCCTCCGTCATAAAAATATTACAAAAGTATCAAAAATAGTCTTTTATCTTACAAGAATGTACACGTGTAAAAATGTCTGACTGTATGTGTAATGTTTGTTTTTCAATACTTGTTTGATTTTCCCACCACTAAGTACTTGCCTTTTTTCCAGATGACAGCACACAGGGGCTTCAGGAGCACAGAAGATTAGGATTCAAAATCCTAACAATGTCCTAGGAAGTAGAGGTAAAAAATACATGCAAGAAGCCCATGGCAGGCTGAGAGGGTCCTGAGAGCAAAATGATTTGTGCAGGATGAGGGAAATAGTGACAAATAAGGCATGAAGCAGACCTAGGAAAGTCTCCTTTAGCTGAAATCATGCTAGTACCTAGGCCTAGCTGAAGTTGTTGGGATAAGACAATGTCCACATATGTATATAGTGATGTGGGAAGGGAGAGTTCAGTCTCCAGTTTATCTTTGGGGTGGTCTTATGTAAGCAAGCAGCTTAGATCATTGGCCCTGAGAGATGACTCTAGCTACCTCAAATTGGAACATAATACAGAACCCTGAGAGCCAGGTAACTGTTAACTGATTGTCAGTTCAAGCCACTCACTTGGCCTGTGGCTCAGAAACATGAAAGGTGTTCCTGTGTTGTTTTCAAAGTGGAAGAACCTCGGGTCTCAGGCATGAGAGGTGTGAGTGCCTCACTTGAAGCTGCAGACATTGGATCAGTGCCAAACCATGAATCCAGTGTCTCAGCCCTTGTTATAAGAACAAACCAAAGGAAGCACAAAGCAACTCAGATAATGTATAACCATGATAGGATACTTATTTAATCTCATCCTAGCCCATACTAGAACATTCTTTTTGTGTGTTTTTATATGTGTATACTGAGAAAATATTTACTGTGTAGTTTTCAATCCACTCTATTACAATTACTCAATTTGAATTGTACTTCCATTACCATTTTTGAAAGATCCATTCTTTTTACCACATTAATGTGAGAATGAGTCAGCCGAGACCCTGAATATTCCTTATAATATATGGAGACTGGACTCAGGCTTGTTGGAAATGCTGGTGAAGGACCTGGTCCCTGCCTAAAAGAAAGGTGATCTCTTCTATATTGGAAACTTCCTCCACCACTATAGACAGTGGGGAACAATTAAGCAGGTGCTGGATTTTTTTTGTTTAAAAAGTGAGTGTTCCTCCTTCAAACCCAGGACTGATGAGACCCCCTGGCAGAGTATTGGAATACTTGGCACCTCTCTGAAACTGTTTCACTTGGGCTTTATCATAGAAGCTTGGCTTGAGACAAAGAAGTGCACTCCCTGGCTAATTTCTTAGGACCGGGCAGCCAGAATATTTCAATTGCCTAGAATCTAGTGGAGCCTTAGCAGTTTGCTAAGGCTAGGATTAAAGACATGAGCCAGTGGCACCCAACTTCCACCCTCACCAAGGAAATCACTAACTTGGAGGCCTTTGAAGTAACTAGAAGAAAGGGACAAAAGTTGAATTTGGGGCCTGAGTGCTGTCCCATGGGTGTTCAGAGGTAGCACTCTACCATTTGTGTCCCAGGTCCAGTTCTGGCTTTTGGCTGGTTAATTGAATATGTGTTTTTAGAATTTTACTGACTAGACTGGGTTCAAACTGTGATCCTCAGAGCTCACCCTCCTGATTAATAGGATTACAGGCACGAGCAATTGTGCATTTATTTGGACAGGTGCATATAAGCCCCTTCACAGGATCTCCATGAAACTGTATAGATATATCTCTACTTTTTGTCGGTCATGTTTACATTACCATGTGGGACTTAGCCAGTCTCATGTATGCCCTGTTAGTTCATAAAAGGAGAAGCATAGTTAACTTCCGTCTCTTGTCCCATTGGTACAGATCCTTCTACCATAACTGGAAAGAAGATGAACAAGTGAAGAAGTAAGTGGACATTGGCATGAAGAGAAGTTCTGTCCTTGAAAAATGGGTATCTTTTAGTTTTCTGAATCAAAGTCAACTTTGCACACCAGTTGTGATTTTCACCAGGAGGTTGATGCTTAGCACTTCAGTGGATAGCAGATTACACAGTAGTAGAAGTGGTTGTGGTTTTGGAATCTCATGGATGACAGGGAGGATTGTGTGTAACAAGTCAGATCCAGTGGGAAACAACTTTCTCTGTCTATCACAGGGAGAGTTTTGGAGGATTGTATTTGAGAAATTACTTCTTTTGTGAAAATATCATACAGAGGAATTAAAATTACATGAGCAAGGTAATGAGTACATTTCTTATCAAGCATTGTTGCCTCCTCCTTTGTTTCCACTTACCATCTCCCTCACATCACTGTATATAAGATATCCCAGGATTGTAAAACATATAAAGTTAGATTTGTGCTCCATTAACCAAATTTCATGATTCATAAAAGAGTATATTCACAGTACTTTATTTATACTGAACCTTTTCCCATTCTTTATTATTGAGCACAACATTAATGTTGGTAAGTCTTGCCTTTTCATTGGAAAATTCTCTTTAAAAATTTCTAAACTTTCCTTTCTTTTATACAGCAAATAAAACTATGTATGGTATGTGAATATCACCAGTAGAGAAGTAAGTGAATGCCACCTCTACAATGCTCTGGACCTGCTTGATCATCTCACCTAGCTGCAGCTCTGTGTTCTTTTAGGCATCCTTTCAGGTCAAATGATCTTCTCCATAGTGCCCAGGTTAGGGTGCTCAGTAACTTCCCTCCAGTCTCCAAGAATAGCTCATGGATATTTCTTCATTGCAGAAAATAGATTTCTCTATTCTACAAAAAAAAAAAAATGTGATTCGGTTAAGTCTGTACTCTCATAAACATTTTATTTTACATTAGTCCATATTTAATTGTATTTTATTTTATTTGAGAACATACTGTACAGGGGGGCTACAATTACATGGGCAGGATAATGCATACATTTCTTACCAAGCATTGCAGCCTCCTCCTTTGTTTACCCTTCACTTCCCTTCCCCGCCTCCCCCCTCCCCCCACCCAATTTTATCCCCCTACCCCCACCCAATTATACCCCCTCCCCCCCACCGACATTTTAAAGCTGGTTTTGACATGACATTTTGTACTTCTCATTGTTGCAACAGGTCCACCTGAATCCTTAAACGACTTGTTTGCCCCCATCTCCTCCACATGTTACACTGATATCAAATATAGTGAATGCGGGGGTTACACTGTGGGAGAGGGACATACAAAGCAACAAAGAAATAATCTTATAAATGCGTTAGAAACATATGCATGAAAGAAACGAAAACATTAAAATACATATTTAAGGGTTCATTTTCCTAACATCACATTATCTGACCTTTTCTGCTTGACTCATACCTATACTAGATATTGCAAATAAGGGAAACCATGGGACCTATGCTTCTTTGGGCCTGGCTTACTTCACTTAATATAATTTTTTCCAAGTCTTTCCATTTCCTAACAAATGGGGAAATGTCATTCTTTCTGATGGAGGCATAGAATTCCATTGTGTATATATACCACATTTTCTTGATCCATTCATCTACAGAGGGGCATCTGGGTTGGTTCCATCTCTTAGCTATGGTAAATAATGCTGCAATAAACATAGTTGTGCTGGTAGCTTTAGTGTGGTCTTGTTTGTAAACATTTGGGTAAATGCCCAAAAGTGGGATTGCTGGATCATAGGGGAGATCTATGTGATGTCTTTTGAGGAACGTCCATACTGCTTTCCAAAGTGGTTGAACAAGTTGACATTCCCACCAACAATGAAGTAAGGTTCCTTTCTGTCCACATCCCCTCCAGCATCTGTTGTTGTTAGAGTTCTTGATTTTTGCTGTTCTAACTGGAGTGAGGTGATATCTCAATGTTGTTTTGATTTGCATTTCTTTTATGGGTAGGGATGTTGAATTATATTCATCAAATCATTTTGGAAACATCATCATCTTTTTTTTGCTTGGCTTTGATTTTTTTTTTTTTGCCAGTCCAGGGGCATGAACTCAGGGCTAGGGCACTGTCCATGAGCTACTTTTTCTCAAGGCCAGTGGTCTACCACTTGAACCACAGCGTCACTTCAAGTTTTGTTCATGTGGTTCTGAGGAATCAAACCCAGGGATTCATGCATGTTAGGCAAACACACTAACACTGAGCCACATTCACACCCTGTAATAAATCTTATTACTTAAAGTTTAAAATTATTTAAACTTATCTTTTTAAATTTACTACGTGATTAAAATGATAATCACATCCAAAAATATTTTCATAGCAACATTTACCCTGTTTGACTAAAAGATTAGGCACTTCATGATAGCACAACTAATGTGTTTAAATTCACCATCTCTAGCCACGTGTTGTTGGCTCATGACTATAATGCTAGCTATTTAGGAAGGATAGAACTGAGGAGTGAAACTTTATGAAACTCATCTCCAATTAACTACCTCAGAAAACTGACATGGAATTAAGGTACAAGAGGCAGAGTGCTAGCCTTAAGCAAAAGATCCCTGGGATAGTGCCCAGGACCAGAGTTCAAGAAATAAGACTGGTATACTATAAATTATTTATCCTTAATCTAAATGAAAGGAGGTGGCTTTTGGGGCTTTTTCCTTGGGTTGAAACTTAGCCTTTTGCTTTCCAAGAAAGTTCTGTGCCTCTTAGAATCAAACCTCTGGCCCTATATTAATGTGGGAAAATTGAAGTGATAAAAAGACATGGTTTGCAGGCAGCTTTGATCCTCTATTCTAAATGGTGGCTTTTGGACCTATAGCTTGGGTAAGTAAAGCTTTATAGATATATTTTAGCCTTATGAAAATGTTTATGTATCACCAAATGCCTGTCCAAGGTATACTTCTCCCTTTTGATTCAGCAGATTGCTTTTTTTGGGGGGGAGTGGTTATAGTTTGTTAAATGTTTGGTAGAAAAATGGTTAAAACCCCCAAATTAGGGCTGGTTCTGGGGCTTGAAAACTGGGCCTGGGCAATATCCCTCAGTTCTTCAACTAAAGGTTAGTGTTTTACCCCTTGAACCATAGCGCTACATCCAGTTTTCTAGTGGTTTATTGACATAAGAGTTTCATGGACTTTCCTGCCTGGGCTGGCTTTGAACTAAGATCCTCAGATCTCAGCCTCCTGAGTAACTAAGATTATAGGTGTGAGCTAGTAGTGCCTGGCTCAGATTGTTTTTAAGTTTGTACCTTTAGGATTGTGACTCTATATCACATAAAATTAACAATC
Source organism: Dipodomys merriami (assembly GCF_024711535.1). Classification (NCBI taxonomy): domain Eukaryota; kingdom Metazoa; phylum Chordata; class Mammalia; order Rodentia; family Heteromyidae; genus Dipodomys; species Dipodomys merriami. The sequence continues at coordinate 155,419 of NW_027202692.1, forward strand.
TCTATTAATAAATAGATTCTTTGTATAATTATATTTACAATTGGCACTTGATGATCCAAATATTAAGTACCATGCCCAAGTAGTAAGTACCTGGATGAAGTTTAGTTTTTCTGATACTCCTTGGGGAGACTAGTGGTTTAAAATTTTCCTTAGTGAAATAGGTAAGGGACAATTTTCCAATGTCTGTTTGGTATGATAAACATGATTTCCTAGGCCTGGTAACATTTCCCGTTTTTCAAAACTCATAGCTATTATATAGTCCTTACCCCATACCCTGATTCCCTACTCTGATTTGTCAGCCCTGTCCAATACTTTGGGATGTAGTCCTCTTTTCTATCATTCTAATTCTCATCTCTATCATTATATGTGTGTCAGGTTTGCATGTTGCCCTAATTGTCTGGACATAAATCTATTTCTCCTACTCTTTTACTCCATTGAGATATTCTTTAGGTACAAAAAGTTTTTTTTTTTTCCTTATTGAAAATATGTCTGGCCAGGTGCTGGTAGCTCACGCCTATAAACCTAGCTACTCAGGAGGCTGAGATATAAGGATCACAATTCAAAGCCAGCAGGAAAGTCCGTGAGACTCTCTTATCCAAATAACCACCAGAAATCTGGAAGTGGTTCAATGGTTCAAATGTTAGAGCATTAGCCTTGAGCTGATGTGCTCATGGACAGTTCCCAGGATGAGTTCAAGTCCCACAACTGACTGAAAGGAAAAAGATAATATGTCTAACAGGACATTTAAAATATTTTCTGGAAATTTTTTTAAGGATATCTGGGGAGTATTTGTTTTTTTTTTTAATTTTCAAGCCACTACTTAATGAACATTATATTACTATTGGGCAACCCAGTATTTTAATTTTTTGTTTAAGTGATGGGTCCTGAACTCTTGGCCTGGGCACTATCCCTTAGCTTTTTAGCTCAAGGCTAATTATCTACCACTTGAGCCACAGCTCCACTTCTGGAATTTTCTGCGTATGTGGTCCTGAGGAATAAAACACAGGGTCTCATGCCTACAAGCCAAGAACTCTACCACTGAGCTACCTTCTCAGCCCACTATTTTAATTTTTATAGGCTGGAGGGTTGCTTCATTTTGTTTTGATTTTTCACATAACTGTGTTTGAAATCAGGGTCACACTTACCTTGATTCCTTAGCTGGCAGTCTACCACTTTAATCACAGCTCAAGCCCTGCTGTGCTTTGAACCACCATTCTCCAGATCTCAGCTTTCTAAATCACTAGGATTATAGGCCTTAGCCAGCAGTGCGTATATGAATTTTGTTTTCAAAACTGTGTCATGTAAGCCTGATATGGGTAGCTCACATCTATATTCCTAGCTGATCATGAGACTGAGATATGAAGCCAGCCCCAAGCAGGAAACTTTCTGACACTCTAATCCCCAACAAACTACTCAGAAAATACAGGAAGTGGAACTGTGTCTCAAGTGATAGGGTGCTAGCCTTGAGCTGAACAAACACAGGGACAGCACTAGACCCCTGATGGACCCCAGGCCCAGCCCAGGGAAGGAGAAGGGAAGAAGGATGTTACATACTAAAATGTGATTCTCACAGTAAACTGTAAACTCTTCTTCCCAAACACTCATGCCTAGTCTTCCTCTTTCTCCTTCTTAGAAGCCACACTATTACAGGTTTCTAGTGTCTTACAAGAGGCATAGTCACTTGCAATATTATGTATTTTTTCTTTTATATTGAATTCCCTTAGGAACTTTAAAATTGCTTCTATAAATTATAATATAGGTGGAAATTATTTCCCTTATTGAAAATTAATTGATTTTTTTGAAATGCATAGAATACAATCTCTTTGTCATGGGTCCCAGTGTATAATAAGGAACATTCTTGACCTTGAAATTATTTGGTTGCTTATTTGTTGCATCATTTAAACATATGTTGAATTTGGGGGTTTTAACCATTTTTCTACCAAACATTTAACAAACTAAAAATTATGTTTCCTAATTGGATTTTGTTTTGGTCTTTTGGGATGTTTTGGCTTTCAGGGTACTAGTAGGCTTAAACTCAACATGAAGCTCTTGCTTTGAATTTTTACTCGAGGCTTTCTTTGTACCATTTGAATAGCATCTCCACTGCTGGCTTTTTGCTAGTTCATTGAAGATAAGAATCTTCAGGATTTATTTTCATGGGTTGGCATCAAATTTAGATTCTTAGATCTCAGCCTCCTAAGCAGCTAAAATTACAAGAGTTAGCTGAACCCTGGCTATATTCAGCTACCGCTGAAATCAAACAAGTATTTCTGTTGGAGTCAAGAAGGGCACAGTATTCTGAAGCAATTGTGTATGATTATGTATTTGAAATGATCATATAGGAATATACAGCTATGTAAGTGTATATATATGTATGTATATATGTATTTGTCGTTTTAAATGTGCAGAGGTGAATTAGGATTCATGTGTTGATCTTGAGGAAAGATTTCACCTAGAGCTCTTCACAGACAGGGCTACCCTGTATAGAATGCTTGAGACTAAAGGTTAGGTAAATACAGTCAGCATCCCAACCACGTTTCCTTGCTTAACACATGCATATCCTGTAGCGTTATGATGGCTACTTTAATGTGTGTGAGCAAATGCTGGGACTTGAATTTGGGTCTTGGATGATGTCCTTTAGCTATGTTACTCAAGGCTAGTACTCTGCCATTTAAACCACAGCTTAACTTTCTGTGTTTTACTGGTTAATTGTGGAGGTAGCAGTCTCATGGACTTCTTTACACAAGCTGGCTTTGAACTGGGATCCTCAGATCTCAGTCTTCTGATTACAGAGCCGAGCCAACAGTGCCAAGTTTTTAATCATTAATTTTACAACCTACATACTCATACACATCTCTCACATCAAAAACACTCACTGTTCACTCTAACTGACAAGGTGCAATGAAAGATGGTTAAGCACAATGTTAGATAATGGGCTTCTAGCCCCATTAACATCCTTCTGGTCAGTTTTTACCCTTCAGGGAGGGAATACATATTTCCTCTTTCATTCTGCTTTTATCTAGAAGTCAGTAAAATGTTTCTGATACACTTTTCAAATATTATCTCAAAAACACAAGATAATATGTGAATACATTTCAAATTATTTTGGGGGCAGGGGTCTTGCGTGTCTGGAGCTTCAGCGGGAAGAGGATGCCCAGCTCGGCTGCAGCCACAGAGCTGATATTTTCTGTCTGCTGGTTGCAGAGAGGAAGGTTTCCTTCCTGGGCAGGTTTGAACCCATATCCTCTGATCTCAGGCTTTTAAGTAGCTAGGATTACAGGCATGAGCCACCAAAACCCAGCTCATTTTACAAGACTTGCTTTTCATTTTTTCCTTTTTATTTCTGAAAGTTCAAACAGGTGGCCTGGTTGTGTGTCATTGTAAAATATTTTGTATAATGCCTCTTTTCCTCTGGCTTTTCTGAAATTCATTTTGTCAGTGCTTGGTGACCAAAATTGATCTAAGGCCAGTAGCATTTTCCTTCTGAGATGTGAAGTACCTTCCTACAAATACTTATCATTTTGGAAAAGAAAGCAGGATGTTTCTGTTAAAGCCTACTTCATGAGAAAGCATTATAGTTAGAAGGTATTATGTTCACACTTCTGTATAGTCCCTATTTTATAAACGCACATTAAAATATTGGGGGAAAATGATGACTGCTGAATTAGTTTGATAATTATTCTCTAGGTTTTACTCCTTAAGGTTCATTAACTTAAAAGAGGATTAAATACATTCAGACAATAGTAGAAGGTAATGTATTGGATGTGGGAAGATGATCAGAATTCTCATGATTCCTAAAAAGATTTCTTCCAATTTTCAGTGGTAGACTGGTATGCTAACTGTGAGGAGACAGTGGTGATGTTGGAGCTTTGAAAAGTGGCTCTGAAGCAGGATTTGGGAGGAGAGCATTTGGTAGAGATATCATTTCCAAGGCTTGTGAATTAGAACCCCAAAGCATGAGGAATCAGAGTCACATTTTGTTTGTTCATGCTTATCCTGGAACTTGAATCAGAACCTTGGAAATGTCCCTGACTTTTTTTGCTCGTCTAGTTCTCTACTACTTGAACCACAATTCCACTTTAAGATTGTGGGTGTTTAATTGTAGATCCAGTCTCATGGAATTTCCTGTTTGGGCTGGTTTCAAATCTGATCCTCAGATATCAGCCTCCTGAGTAAGTGGGATTCCAGGTGTGAGCCACCATAACTTGGGTAGAATCACATTTGAAAAATGTTCTCTAGGTTTTTCTGATATGTGTGGCTAGCATTTGAACACTTTGGCTACAGTGGGTTAAATCACAATTAGAATACAATCAACTGTTTCTCCTTGTAACCTGTAGCATACAGTATCGATCTAATTCATTCCTGTCTTCACCTCTGTTCTATTTCTTCCACATTGTACAATTCTTTTCGTGCTTTGTGAGCTTTAGCATGTCAGTGCTGTTTACTTTTTGTGAAACCAGTCAGGTCCATTCCCCTAATTGGGGCTTTACTTGCTGTTCTCACTGCGTGGAAAACCTGCTCCTCGATAATTACATGGATGGTGCCCCTGCTTTCAGGTCAAATGTCTCCTCCTCAGGGATGTCTCCTCTCATTCCCACTGTGAAGTTGTTCCCACCTCATCATCAACGTCATGCCTCTGATTTATAGAAATTATCATTGTGATTTCTGGTTTTCTTCTCCAGTGTGAAAGCTGCATAGAGGAATCTGCACTCACTTCTGTCTCTCCAAAGACAGCAGTAGTCCCTGGTCTTTAGATCACAGGAGAATTGTGTGGAATTGAGCCTGCTTCAGATCTGGTAATCTTAGAATCCAGTCAGGACAGCTCATCAAGCTGTAGTCTGGTAGCTACCTGTCATTTCCTCTCATTCTTTTTGCCTCTCTGGTTACCTGAGTCCACCTTAGGGCAAGATCAGTGGCTGACACGTATTTGCTGCCATGGGAAAGATGGCTGTGACATCATAGAATGGTCTGGGGTGGGAATTTGGCTTAGTGGTTAGACTGCTTGCCTACCATGGATAAAACCCTAGGTTAGATTCTTCAGAAGCACCTATACAGAAAAAGCCAAAAGGGTCACGGTAACTAAAGTGGTAGAGAGTTAGCCTTGAGCAGAAGAAGCACAGGGACAATGCCCACACACTTGGTTCAAGTCCCAAGTCTGGAAAAATAAAAAGTAATATATGGCCATTGTTTTTTGAAGTTGTGGGGGGGATCCACACCCACGCCCTCAGGTGGCATCCAAGACAGTGAGTAGGCTTCCATACCCAGGAATGCTACCTACCCAGGAGGCTGAAATCTGAGGATCAAGTTGAAGCCAATAGCTCAGCCACCAAACCATCACGTACTCCCTAATGTGTTCAGACTCATTGAAGGGATTTACATTCTCTCTCTCTCTCTCTCTCTCTCTCTCTCTCTCTCTCTCTCTCTCTCTCTCTCTCTCTCTCTATTTTTCCTTCTTTATTTCTTTGTTTGTTTCTTTCCTTCCTCCTTCCTTGCTTCTTCCCTCCTTTCCTCCCTCCCTCCCTACTTCTCTCCCACTCTCTTCTTTCTTTCTTTCTTTCTTTCTTTCTTTCTTTCTTTCTTTCTTTCTTTCTTTCTTTCTTTCTTTCTTTCTTTCTTGCTTGCTTGCTTGCTTGCTTGCTTGCTTGCTTGCTTGCTTGCTTGCTTGCTTGTTTGCTTGCTTGCTTGCTTTCTTGCTTTCTCTTATTTTGTTGGTCATGCGGCCTAAACTCTGAAATCTGGGCCTGGGCACTCTCCCTCAGCTCTTCAGCTGAAAGATAGTGCTCTACCTTTTGAGCCAGCACCACATCTGGCTTTTTCCTGCTTATGTGTTGATTAATAATCAAACACAGGGCCTCATGCATGCCAGACAATCACTCTACCCCTAAGCTATCTTCCAAGCCCTAATTTTATTTTAAAAATTAAGAAAATTCAAAATGTACCTTTAATGATTTTTCATTCAATTTATTAAATCATAGTATATGTTCTTTAAGCTGTTTTAAAATGTATTTATTGTAAAAATATTGTACAGAAGGGTTACAGGTACATGAGTAAAGTAATGAGTACATTTCCTAGCAAGCATTTTCACCTCCTCCTTTCTTACTTGCTTACTATACCTTTCCTGCCCACCTTCCCAACTCCTCCCACCCCCACCCCCCGCCAATGTCGTAAAGTTTGTTTTCAACATAGTGTGTTGTACATCTCATTGTCACATTCGGTTAAACTGCATCCTTATTTAAGTATTTTGTTATTTCCCTTCTCATTCTCAAATTGGAAAAATGTACATACAAGATGCAGATCACCTGAAAAAAATACAGTGAAAACAGGAGTAATACCCTGGAGGAAGAACATATCGGAGAAACAAAAAAAAATCACATAGTATATTATGAATACGGTAAAAACAATTGCAAAGAAGAAAAAAAACCACTTGAGTTCATGTCTTGGGGTTCATTTCCTTTAACATCAACTTATATAGTTATATGTACATAGCTTTTGTTTTTTTCTGCTTGTCCTTGACATATACTAGTTATTGAAAAAAGGGAAACTATAAGACCGACGTTTTGGGGGGCCTGGCCTACTTCACTTCATATATATATATACATATATATCTATATCTATTTATCTATCTATGTATCTATCTATATGTATGTATGTATTCTAACTCTTTCTATTTCCTAACAAGTGGGTGATGTAATTCTGGTGGTGGAATAGAATACCATTGTGTGTGTGTGTGTGTGTGTGTGTGTGTTTGTGTGTGTTTGTGTGTGTGTGTGTGTGTATCACATTTTCTTGATGCATTCATCTACTGAGGGACATTTGATTTGGTTCCATATCTTAGCTACGGTAATTAAAGCTGCAATAAACATAGTTGTGCTGGTAGCTTTAATATAGCCTGGTTTGTGATCAGTTGAGTAAATGCCCAAAAGTGGAACTGCTGGATCATAGGGAAGCTCTATGTAGAGTCATTTGACGAATATTCATATTGCTTTCAAAAGTGTTTGAACAAGTTTACACTCCCACCAACAATGCTGTAGAGTTCCTTTTTGACCACATCCCCTCCAGCATCTCTTATTGTTAGATTTCTTGATCATAGTCATTCGAACTGGGGTGAGGTGGAATCTCAATGTTGTCTTGATTTGCATTTCTTTTATAGCTAGAGAAGTTGAGCATTTCTTCATGTGTCTATTGGCCATTCTTATTCCGTTTTCAGAGAACTTTCTCTTTAAGTCTTTAGCCCACTTATTTATCTGGCAGATGTTTGTTTGAGGATTTGTTTTTTGGGGATACAATTTTTTGAGTTCTAAGTATATTTTAGATATGAGACCCTTATCCATTGTATGGCTAGTGAAGATCTTCTCCCAGTTCTTAGGCTTTCTATTGATCTTGCTCACGATGTCCTTTGCCAAGCAGAAGCTCTACAGTTTCATGCAATCCAATTTGTCCAACCTTTCTCTGATTTGATGCGTTTCTGGGTCTTTATTAAGAAACTTTCGGCCTGTGCCAAGGAGCCCTGGAGTTTTTACTCTTCCTTCCTGTAATGTTTTCAAGGTATCTGCTTTGATTCCAAGGTCTTTGATCCATTTTGAGTTGATTCTGGTGCAAGGTGCTACATAAGGATCAAGTTTTCATTTTCTACAGGTGTGACTTAGTATACGTTTTATAAGTCATTGTCCATTTCTTTATAGCCCTCCACAAGTTTATATGTATTTGTAGCTTGAGAAGGGAAATAAGATTTAAATCAGGACAGTAGGAGGCTATGGTTTATATGGCCCATTTGAGGCTCTTTTGGAAGGAATGTTACTTTTTTCCATCTGATGTCCTACAGATAGCAATCTTGGTACAGGAATTGAGTAGACTGTCATAGGATAGGAAGCTTGGACTGATTTCTCCCTACTTTCCCCTGGGGACAAAGAGGGTGAAGTAGCCATGGGCATGAATCTGTGGGGGGTTTCAATTTTTTTCTATTGACTGTATTTCTAATTACTATTGCCACAGTCCAATGTGTGAAACGATTTTTTCATTTCCTACTTTAGCTGTAACTACATTTTTTTCATTTTAAAATTTTATTATATTGTAATGATTCTATATTGGGGCTAGAGTTACATAAATAAAGTAATGAGTACATTTCTGGTAAACCATTGTTACCCCTTCCCTTGTTTTTCTTTGACTATCCCTTACCTCCCACACCTCCTGCACTTCTCCCCTCCCCACCCGAAGTTGTAAAGTTAATTTCCAACATATTGTCTTCTGGGTATCATTGTTGCAATGGGTCGACCTGTGTCCTTGTTTCAGCGTTTTGTTATTTCCCTTTCCCTCCCCAAATTAGAAAAATGGATACACATGATGCAGGGTATCAAAGTCAAGAACACTGACAAAAGGGGATATACATTAGAGGTAAGAATATACAAAGGAAGCAAAAACTTATATAATATACCTAAAACGACAACAAAAAGTGAAGCCAAAGATATAGAAACTTGTTTTTTATAGGACATTTATTCTAAAATTCCCTAGACATCTTAAGTTTGGGCTTTCTTTTTTTTCTGCCAGTCTTGTGGTTAGAACTTTGGGCACTCAAGCGCTTGAGCCCTATAACACCACTTTGAACTTTTTCTGAATAGTATATCTTATATAGAGTGTCAAAACATTCCAGCGGAGGCAGGTTTAAAATAATAATCCTCAGATTTCAGTCTCCTGAGTTGCTAAGAGTACAAGCATGAGCCACCAGCACCTGGATTGAATCATCCCATACATTTAACTACATCCATTTTCCTATCCCCTACCAACAATGCTTTCTGATATTTTTTAAAGTTATCTCTAAATAGCTTATGAAGGAGTTTGAGAATTGCTTAATTATTTTTTCACTTTAACTAGTATATACTAGTTGCACACACTGAGAGGTTTGGTGGAGTTACACACACGCATATGATATACTTGCTCACATTCACCCTCCCTTCCCAGTGCCCAGCCCCTGAATTCAAGGCTCAGAACCACTGTACACATGCAAACATTCACGTACACACACACACACACACACACACACACACACACACACACACACACAGAGCAGAGCAATTAGCAAAGGTTTTACTGTGGATCCGGAACTGCAAAGAAACATGGGAAGTTAGATTGTCTTTTCCCAGTTCCTCCATCTTCCACCATTCTCTGCTTTTCCTCAGAACAACCCAAGCTCTCCACACTCACTTCTGTCTGTTGTGAACACCCTGAGCCTGGCTTCCAGTTTGACATTCATAGGGAGCTGCTTTTGCCTGGTCTTCAAAGTAAGCAGAGGTTCTCAGGTCATGTTTTATTTTTCCATTTGGAGTGTGAATGCAGGCCTGAGACCATAAGTAGGATTTTGAAGTCTATGGACAGTTGTATTGAGCTAAAAGACTCACCTCAGAAAACAAGCAGAGAAAGTGGGATGCAATGTACACAAACTAAACCAATGGACCTATAGGTAACTGAGTGTCAATTTCCACATTAATTGAGTGAATACAAGGCTGAGTCCATTTAAAGAGAGGTCTCTAACCATTTCATGGGACCCCATTGACAAGCCTGGCAGGAACACATGTGCGTGCCTCTGAGTGTGTGTGTGTGTGTGTGTGTGTGTGTGTGTGTGTGTGTGTGTGTGTCTGACTGTCTGTCTGCCTGTCTGTCTGTCTGTCTGTCTGAAGGCCGGTCTGGGGCTCAGGCTCAGACTGGGTGCTGCCTTCCCTTATAACTTTTTTGCTGCTCTACCACTTCAGCCACAGCTCTACTTCTGGCTTTTTTGGTACTTGATTGGAGATGAGAGTCTGATGGACTATCCTACCCAGGCAGGCTTCAACTCTGATCTTCAGATCCCAGCCTCCTAAGTAGCTAGTATTAAAGGAGTGAGGCACCGGCACCTGTGAGGAAGCCTCTTAAATAACGGATATATTCATAGGGAGACAGGAAATACCTCAGTGCAAAAGATGGTGTTGAATTTTCATGTTTTAAAAGAAAAACTGTACTCATTAGCAAAGTATGAAGTAATATTGAGGGAAAGAAGAAAGCAAACTTTCATAAATCTGGGGTTGTGAAAGCCCATCGATTATGAGACTTTCATATAGGTATCAGAATAATATCTATGTGGCAACATTGAGACTCACCCATGTGGTCACGTGAACTGGTTAAAGACCTGTTCTCACACTTAATTGCCTTCAGATGTCTGGGATCCTGCTCTGTGGAAGATGTTTCCCAGTCACACTGGTAAGTCTCTTAATTCTGTTTTTCACATTTCTCATTCTTAATTCTTAGTATTAACCAAGTATCTTTTCCATAGATGCTCCTGAAGATGCTTTCATTGTCACTGTAAGGATTCATTTAATAAGAGAAACATGTTTGAAGAACATTAATACTTATATTAATAATATCATTAGTAATAAAGAGTAATATTCAAGAACTACTTGAAGATAAATAAACCATGATTTGGAGCAACTATGTGGCTTGGATATTAAACCTGATAGCCGACATATATTCCTAGGCCATTACGAATCTGTAGTTACTGCAAACTTACAATAAAAATGTTCTTAAGAAAGAAAAAGTGTTGATAATATAAGTAACTTAATAGTTGTTGAATAAGACAAATACAATGAGGACTTCTGTTGATCTAGTACACACTGTTTCTTGATATGAAAGCATCACCTATCTGTTCTGAGAGCCAGTCAGGCTTAAGAAGGGACACATGCTTCCTGATGTGCGACCTGCCTGGCATTCACTGCCTAAGTTCATTCAGGCCCACAGCCCTATAGCCAATATACAAAAACCTTCAGAACAGTCTTCCTGTCTTTAATCCTAGCTCATCAGAAGACTGATGTCTGTGGATCGTGGTTCATTGTCACTATGGGCAGCAAAGTCTGGAAGAATCTCCAGTTAACCACAAAAAAGCCACAGTGGGAGGGATAAACTGAGAGCAATGGAAGGGGTGTAATTGTCCCCCTAAACTGTATTCTTTACCTGAGTTAACTGTTTAATTTAACTGACTTAACTGTTACCCCTCTGAATATCATCTTCCTAATAATAGTTTTTAAAGGAAAGGAAAGACGGGGCTGGGGAGGTGGCTCAGTGGTAGAATGCTTGCCTTGCATGGAAGAGGCCCTGGATTCAATTACTCAGTACCACATAAGCAGAAAGAAAGCTGGAAGCCACACTATGGCTCAAGTGGTAGAGCACTAGCCATGAGCTGAGGAGATGAGGGACACTGCCCAGGCCCAGAATTCAGGCCCATAGCTGACAAAAAAATAAAGAAAAGGATTATAAAAAGGAAGAGAGTTGCTGCCAGGCTCAGCATAATCCTAGCTATTCATGAGACTGAGGATCAGTGATTGAAGCCAACTTGGGCATGAAAGCATGCATGTACGACTTTTATCTCCAATTACGTAAAAATAAAATCTAGAAATAGAGTTGAGGCTCCAGTGGGGAAACAGTAGCCTTGAAGGGAAAAATAAATTTTAGGGATAGTGTCTATTTCCTGAGTGCAAGCCCCAGAACGGCACATAATAAAAGAAGAAAATATACTATGAACTTGGTTTATCTGTAACTGTGATGCCTTTGTTACAGACGATTATGGACTGAAACTGTGAACAGGGCCTACTAGGTCTGGCATTTTTTGTGCACAAACTTTGTGCACAACCATCTTAACTCCTTCGCTATTCTATGGTTGCAGGTTGCATTATCTTCTCACCATGGAAGAAAGAGGCTCCAGTATTTATTTTCCATAGGGTACCTGCTTCCTTGTCCTCTGCTCTTTATTCACTGACAGCAGCATTTTACCTGAGACTGCAAGGAGGAGGATTGGCAAGGCCTTGAAAGAAGGGCAGTTGCTAAAATTGTGTGTGACGCTGGTGATAATGTCCAAGACCAGGTTAGCATTTTGGTGATGACTGCCATAGTGCGTCATTCTTTATCAATATGCTGATGGGCCTTGGACATGAGGAGGAGGCCTCAATGTCTACTCGGGTCATTCAGACTACATAGGTATAAGCAAGCAAATCTTCCTCTCACTTTCCCAACATGGAGTTATGGGCCCAGCCTGGCAAGGGGACTCATGCCCAAGCACGAATAGCTATCAACACAATATACAGTTATGACCTCTACATTGTTACAGCATTGAGAACAGTGCAGCACAAACCACATGGAGCATGTCAAAATCATTGAAGGGATGAGAAAGTGGTTCTATGTCGTATGTACAAGGCAGACAGAGAACACCATACAAATACCCTTTCAGAGACCCCACTTCTGTTCAATGTTAGAAAGGTGGTTTTTATATATGTCCTTTTAGCACTTTATATTTGTTGCCCTTGCTTTCTAATAGTTAATCAAATTTCTGATGTGAATTTGTCATAATATCATTGAAGATCACTTGTGTGTGATGAGTGGTGTCTCTGCATTTTGGGAGGTTTTCTTTGTTTATTTAGAATGTATCTTAGTGTGGACCTATGTAATTATGTTAACTGACTTTTTTGATCTGCTAGATTCCTGCACAGAAGGGTTCATGCTTTCAATCAAATTTGGGAAGGTATTGGTTATTATTCCTTCAAATGCTGTGTATTTCATTTTATCCCTCTCTACATTATACATATATATTATACATTATACATACATTACATGTTCATATTGCATATGTGAATATACATATATATGCCTACATATTTATACTATTCACTTATATACATATATTTATTTTCACATAACTTCCAGTTTTGTGATTGTTTATTGTAGGAAATTTAGAGTGATCCTAGCTACTCCATCAGAGTTAGAGTTAGAATTTTTTTCTTTAAGTTGGTAAAAATATGCATTTCTTGGTAAGGATATTGAATCAGGTATAGAGCACAACTAGCCTCTCTGTCTCTGTCTCTGTCTCTGTCTCTCTGTCTCTGTGTCTGTCTGTCTGTCTGTCTGTCTGTCTGTCTGTCTGTCTGTCAGTTTGTCTGTGTCTGTCTGTCTCTCTCTCTCTCTCTCTCTCTCTGATTTTCTGCCTCTGTCAGGTCTCTGACAAAAGGCCTTTGTTTATCGGGTTCTTCTAGTGTGTTCTGTGATCTTTTGCAATGTCATGTTCTGCTTCAAAGGCCACCAGGCCTGCACCTGGAAGAGGAGTTTCTCCAATGTCCACCTGCATGGGTGCACCTGCCTGTCTCTGTCTTGATGTCAGAGCCCCCGCAGCTCCTTGGGGTGGTCTTAAGAGATGCTCCTATGCCAGGACTGCTGACTGGTGACTGTGGGTGGCACAAGCAGAGCCTCTTTATTTATCCATCAGAGGTCTGTGGTGGAGCCTGGGGCTGTTCCCTTGTTGGTGGCTATGCTTGGAGCAAAGTTGGGGGCTGCAGAAGCCTCACTGTGGCCTGACTTCTGGGGCACAATGGATACCAAGTGTTTCTCTGGGCTCTTTTCAGAATACATAGGCAGGTTTAGGAGCAGAAGCTGAGCTCAGGGAGCCCCTAAACACAGGGTGGGGAATGGAGGTGGGAGGGGCAGGGCTGTCTAGGTTGGCAGGGGGCAGATGATGAGCATATATTAGTAGTCTGCTGACTTCCAAATGAAAAGCTAGACTTGCTTGCTACCCATAAATATCTCTCTAAAACTGGTTGGACCAGAGAGTCCCATGCTGGTGGGGGAAAACTGCTAAAGACTTCAGTAGATGGACCAGGAGCACTTGGTGCTCTTTGTGGGCAATTCAATGCTGGCTCTTGCAGGGGGAGATGAAGGTCCCCTAACCCTGCAGATCCAGGGAAGCCAGAGCCCAACCAGACACTAGGCTTGGCCAGATGTGCACTGGACAGGCTGGTAGGTAAAACTTTGCTGGATGGCTTTGTAGAGTCCTCAATCTGGCCCACTTGCTGGCACAAGAACCTGCTTGGCATCTCCTCATCCATAGAACTTGGCGACAGCAACTCTCCCAAATTGGACATGCAGTATCCAGCTAGCTAGACGCTTCTGTGGTCAGTGCAGGTCTGGGAGGAATGGCAGACCTGCTGCTGGAGGGAGCAGATGCCTCTTCCAAGACATCTGAGGGATGGGGAGTCCCTGGAAATGGGATCATGGAAAAGGCTGGTCTGTCCTGCCCAAAGAAAACACCTAGTGCTTGTTTGACTGTTTGGTTAAGGGGGGGGCACATTGATATTAGGGCAGTGATATTAGGAGACAGTGTTAGTGAAATTATCCCAAAATTAAACCAACTGCTGAGGGAGCAAAAGAATAAGGCTTGCTGAACTGCCCATGGCAGGTGGAGTTAAGGTTTTAGCTGCTTCTGTCTTGAATGACCCCGTGGCTTTGTCACCAGAAGACAAGTGCCAGGATGCTGGCATGGAGTCCAGTGGTTTTAGGAAATTTATCAGAGAGCCCTACTTGGCTTGTATTTCACTCAATAGGGCTAACACGGGGTACGGTGTTTGGGCTTTAGAGCTGGGCATCACAGCTTGATCTTTTTGAAGGGGTATGGACACCTTCTGGAAGGTGTTGGAACTTTAGGAGGTCTGAATACATTATGAAACTAGGTTAGTCCTCTGAGTTTCATCCTTGGATTGCAACAGGGCTGAGCACTCCTTGGTGCCCTCAGGGAGTGGGCTGGTTTCTGGTAGGTAGAAAAGTTTTATGTGTCTTCTACTCCCTGAGCCTCACTAGGAAGGGCTATTGTTGGCAGGGAGGATTGTGTCATTGGAGGTCTGTGTGTTCTTTGAGTAAGGGATTCTACACTCCTCAGAGCATATCTTGGCTTTCTCTCTGAATGTTTAGTTTCTGTGGAAGACTGGAGTCTGAGAGGCCTAAGAGTTTAAGTATCCAGAAGCTTTCTAGGTTTCCAGACATATCCAGGGCTTGTTCTTTTTCATCTTACAAAGACACCTCTAACTTCCACCCTTAGTCATGGTCTACTGAGTCCTTTGTCTCTGGCATAAATGAGGGAAGACAGGCAGGGCTGTCCTGTTGCTAAGGAAAACAGACAGGGATGCCTTGTTGCTGAGAAAAAGCAGGCAGGCCTGTCTTGTTACATAGTTTCATTTATTCCCCAATGTTGGTAAATAAAGCCTCCAGATTGGACTTCAGGAGCTGACCATGATCATTCTCCATTTCTTTTCCCTGCACTTACCATACTGCCTTTCCATTTAAATTCAATTTTACATTTACTTTTTGTCAGAAGCAAAGAGGCAATTAAAATCTATATGTAATGTTAATTTTTATTCTTGAATTACTAAAATACATGCAGAGCATGTCAATTAAAGCAGCATAAAATGGCAGATGGCATGAGCTTGATTTCTGTCCCTCTACTGTGGCTCTCTTGCTCTCGCCTGGAGTGATGACCACTGCTACTAGTTATTTGTATATCCCTGCATCTAAACCAAATATGCACAAAGGAAGGCTATTAAAAAGAGACTTGCCCACAGCTACCCAAGGTCCCCCAAAGTGTTATCTTAATAGGAGGGCAAATTTCCATTCATACTATGGAGATGCAAACTTCTACACTCAGGTTCACAGACCTGCGCCAATTCTGTGCTGCAACCACATGTCTGAAGGTGATAGCTCATTGTTCAATAAGGAAGAAGTCTGCAATAGCTGGAAATCTGCCCTCTGCCTTTCCCACTACGTCACAGTATCAGTTATGGGGACTAAGGGGTTACACAGGCCTTTTAGAGTTTACTAGACTTTGGGTTTTAACTTTGTAATTCCTTGTGTGTCTCAGACTATTTGAATTTGTTTTTACTGAATTGTCTTTTTTTCCTACAATCCACACCTGTGGCCAAATAGGGCTTTCTTATAGCAAGCTGATGGAAGGCACAACACTGTATGTAGTTTATACTTAGATTTTCAGCCTTGTTCTGGAATATGGCTGTTTCAGTCTTAGATTTAGAACTCCCTTCTTTCTCCCCCTCTCTTTCTCTTCCTTCTCTGTCATTCAGTAAACAATTCAAATAAGCATTTGTTGAAAAAAACGCTTGGAAAATTGTCATAACATTAAACAGTAGTGTCTGACAACTTTGTTAATAGAGGGGGAGAACAAGCAAGATAAAAAGTAAATGCACATACAAATTCACATGCCACACCCACATCTACACCACATAGACATATACATACAAACCCAGGGACACAAAAATAATCACAGGATATTTAAACCTTGTTTTCTTAATACTTTAAATACAACAAAACATTTGATGCAGTCAGGAAATCACTAGGACACACACACAAACAGAAACATGCACACACTGCCAGTACTGGAGCTTGAGCGCAGAATGTGGGTAATGTCCCTGAGATTTTGTAATGAAAGCTATTACTTTACTCATTTGCACCACAGGTCTACTTCTGTCTTTTTGGTGGCCAATACGAGATAAACACACACACACAGACACACACACACACACACAGACACACACACACACACACACACACACACACACACACACACAGACACACACACACACACACACACACACACACACACAAACACACAGAATTTCCTGCACAATTGACTTCAAACCACAGTAATCACATCTCAGTCTCCAGACGAATTGAACAATTTACATTCTCACCAACAGTGATAGAGCTTCCTTGTGGCCACATCCATGACATCATTTGTTACTGGCCATTTTTAAATTATTTTATTGGCCTTCCTTGCTGCATTGAGGTGGCATTATAGTGTTGTTTTTGGTTTACATTTCCTCTATGTTCAGAGATATTGAACATTTCTTTATGTGTCGGTTGGCCATTCTTACTTATTCTGAGAAATCTGTCTTTTATTTATTTATCTGTCATTTATTAATTGGGATGTTATTTGAGGTTTTATTAGAGGTCATTTTTTGTGCTCTAGTATATTTTCTCTATAAGGCCCTTGTGTGATGGATGAAATTCTTCTTACATTCTGTGGGTTTTGTATTTACCTTGTTATGTTCTTTTTCATGCAGAGACTTTTAAGTTTCATACAATCCTGTCTATCCAGTCTTTCTTTGAATTCTTGTGATTCTGGATCTTTAGTTAGAAAGTTTCAACCTGTAGGAGCCACAGTGTTTCCCGTGCCACTTTTTGCAATAGTTTCATGGTTTCTGGCCTTATATTAGTGTCTTGGCATATGTGGACAGCATTAATTTCATCTACCGAGAATTCCTTGGTTCACAATCACAGCAAAGTGGTACCCTTTCTATGTAAGATGAGGTGGTTCATGGTGGTTTGGAAAGGGGATAGCTACTCAAAAGTGTTACTATGGAAATCATAGGTGGGGCTCAGGCATAATTATTTTTAATTATATTTTTAATTGTAAGTACAATGAATCCTAATCAGTGACACTATTTTCATCATCTCCCTCATCCCTGAAACTCAACTCCTTCCCCTCAATTTTTCTAGTATTATTGGATATGAGTTGAAAATTGGGGCTTCATTAACCTCTTCTGCCTTTCAAGTGCCAGTTTCCTCATATACATTTAATGTACTGTTAGATTTTCTTTTCTTTTTGGTGGGGGGAGGGTCTGGTGGTTGCCCTGAACTCTGGGCCTGGGCGCTGTCCCTCAGCTCTTCAGCTCAAGTCTAGCACTCTACCACTTGAACCACAATGCCACTTGCGGCTTTTTTTCTGCTTATGTAATGCAGAGGAATTGAACACAGTGCCTCAAGCATTCAAGGCAAATGCTGTACGCCTGATCCACCTTCCCAGCCCCATATACTGTTAGATTTTCTAA